>NC_048220.1:137484536-137770716 GCF_002007445.2 Ailuropoda melanoleuca
TTCCATACAAATTTAAGGACTATTTGTTCCAGTTCTTTGAAAAATGTCCTCGGTATTTTGATCGGGATAGCATTGAAAGTGTAGATTGCTCTGGGTAGTATGGACATTTTAACTATGTTAATTCTTCCAATCCATGAGCATGGAATATTTTTCCATCTTTTTATGTCTTCCTCAATATCTTTCAAAAGTGATCTATAGTTTCTAGGATATAGGTCCTTTACGTCTCTGGTTAAGTTAATTCCAAGGTAACGTATGGTTTTTGGTGTTATTGTAAATGGGATGGATTCCCTAATTTCTCTTTCTTCAGTCTCGTTATTCGTGTATAGAAATGCAACTGATTTCTGGGCATTGATTTTGTATCCTGCCACCTTACTGAATTGTTCTATAACTTCTAATAGTTTGGGAGTGGATTCCTTTGGGTTTTCCATATAGAGTATCATGTCATCTGCAAAGAGAGACAGTTTGACTTCTTCTTTGCCGATTTGGATACCTTTGATCCCTTTTTGTCTTCTGATTGCTGTTGCAAGGACTTCTAGTACTATGTTGAATAATAGTGGCGAGAGTGGGCATCCTTGTCGTGTTCCTGATCTTAAGGGAAAGGCTTCCAGCTTTTCCCCATTGAGAATAATGCTTGCAGTAGGCTTTTCATAGATGGCTTTTATGAGATTGAGAAATGTACCCTCTATTCCTACACTCTGAAGGGTTTTAATCAGGAAAGGATGCTGTATTTTGTCAAATGCTTTTTCTGCATCAATTGAGAGGATCATATGGTTCCTGAGTCTTTTCTTGTTGATATGATGTGTCACATTGATTGATTTGCGAGTGTTGAACCACACTTGCATCCCAGGTATGAATCTCACTTGGTCATGATGGATAATCCTTTTAATGTACTGTTGGATTCTATTAGCAAGGATCTTGTTGAGGATTTTGGCGTCCATATTCATTAGAGAAATCGGTCTGTAATTCTCCTTTTTGAGGGGGTCTTTGCCTGGTTTGGGGATCAAGGTAATATTAGCCTCATAGAATGAGTTTGGTAGCTTTCCTTCTGTTTCTATTTTTTGAAATAGCTTTAGGAGAATAGGTATTATTTCTTCTTTGAATGTTTGGTAGAATTCCCCAGGAAAACCGTCTGGGCCTGGAGTTTTATTATTTGGAAGGTTGTTTATCACTGACTCAATTTCTTCATAGTTAATTGGCCTATTTAAGAAATCTATTTCTTCCTGTTTCAGTCTTGGTAGTTTATAGGTTTCCAGGAAGGCCTCCATCTCTTCCAGATTGCTTAGTTTTTTGGCATATAGCTGTTGATAAAAATTTGAATCCTTCCAATTTCAATGTTGTTTGTCATGACTTCTCCCTCCTTTTTCATTCATAATTTTAATAATTTCAGTCCTTTCTCTTTGCTTTTGGATAAGTCTTGCCAGTGGTTTGCCAATTTTATGGATTCTCTCAAAGANTTTAGTTTTTTGGCATATAGCTGTTGATAAAAGTTTCTAATAATCCTTGCAATTTCAATGGTGCTGGTCGTGACCTCTCCCTTTTCAGTCATAATTTTAATAATCTCAGTCCTTTCTCTTTGTTTTTGGACAAGTTTTGCCAGTGGTCTATCAATTTTATGGATTCTCTCAAAGAACCAGCTTCTAGTCCTGTTGATCTGCTCTACTGTGGTTCTGGTCTCTAATTCATTGATTTCCACTCTAATTTTGGTCAACTGCTTCCTCGTGACTGGGTTAGGCCTGTCCCTCTGTTGCTGTTCCAGCTTCTTGAGGTGAGAATATAGAAACTGCATTTTAGATTTTTCTATTCTTTTGAGTGAGGCTTGGATGGCTATGTATTTCCCCCTTAGGACTGCCTTTGCAGTATCCCATAGGTTTTGGACCGTTGTGTATTCATTCTCGTTGGTCTCCATAAATTGTTTAATTTGTTTTTTGATTTCCTGGTTTATCGAGTCATTCTTGAGCAGGATGGTTCTTAGCCTCCAAGTGTTTGAGTTTCTTCCAGGTTTTTCCTTGTGGTTGAGTTCCAATTTCAGAGCGTTGTGGTCTGAGAATATGCAGGGGATAATTTCAATCTTTTGGTATTGGCTGAGACCTGTTTTGTGTCCCAGAGCATGATCTATTCTTGACTAGGGGCTACAGAGAGAGACACAGAAGGGCACTATATTATTCTTAAAGGAAGTATTCAACAAGTGGATATGACAATTATAAATATGCCCCCAACAGGGGAGCAGCAAGATACACAAGCCAACTCTTAACCACAATAGAGAGACATATAGATAAAAATACACTAATAGTAGGGGACCTCAACACTCCACTATCAGCAATAGACAGATCACCTGAGCAAGAAATCAACAAAGAAACAAGAGCTTTGAATGCCATACTCGATGAGTTGGACCTCATAGATATATATAGAACACTACACCCCAGAACCAAAGAATACTCATTCTATTCTAATGCCCATGGAACATTCTCAAGAATAGATCATGTCCTGGGACACAAAACAGGTCTCAAACAATACCAAAAGATTGAAATTATTCCCTGCATATTCTCAGACCACAACTCTCTGAAATTGGAACTCAACCACAAAGAAAAACCTGGAAGAAACTCAAACACTTGGAGACTAAGAACCATCCTGCTCAAGAATGACTCAATAAACCAGGAAATCAAAAATCAATTTAAACAACTTATGGAGACCAACGAGAATGAAAACACAACGGTCCAAAACCTTTCTCACTATGTATAACTCTAAGCCCAACTAATGTTGAGGGGAGAAAAAAGGATTGAAAAGGGAATCAACAGGAGTAACATGTTAAGAACAGCACAATATATTACAGCAAAGATCTATTTTCATAATAATGATCATGATAGGTTTGTAGAAGATGAAAAGTCTACATCACAAGCAATATAAAACCTTGATTCCAGCTTGTTTGCAAGAAAAGCACATTTAAAAAATTTAAACCCCATGTTTACTGAACAGATATGTCATAATTCTGCTTATGTCCCTATTTCATACAGCTACATTTGCAAATAAATTATTTGGTTCACGTTGTCCTCTGAAGTCATTTGAAGGTTAGCATGGCAGCCTGATGGCAAGGATATTATCTGATACTCATAAGATATTTACTATTGGGCATTTCATTTTTTTATCCTTTATTTTTCTACTTCTCTTTCTACTCATCGTCTTCCTCTTTTTAAAAAATTTTTTATGTGAGTATAGTTGACAAACAATGTTACATTGTTTTCAGGTTTACAACTCCGTGATTTGACAAATTTATACATTTTGCTATGTTCACCACAAGTATAGCTACCATCTGTCCCATTATATAGTTATTACAATATCAGTGACTATTCTTTATGCTCTACTTTTTATTCCCATGACTTACTCATTCCACAACTGGAGGCCTGTATCTCCCTCTCCCCTTCATCCATGGTGCAGACAAGAAAAAGAAATAAGAGCCATTCATACTGGTAAAGAAGTTAAATTGTCACTATTTGCAGATAGCATGAAACTAAACATAGAAAATCCTGAAGATTTCACACACACACACACACAAAACCCCTAGAAGTAATAAACAAATTCAGTAAAGTAGAATGATATAAAATACCCAGAAATCAGTAGTGCATACTAGCAATGAAGTCACAGAAAGGTAAATTAAATTAAAAAAAAAAAAACACCATTTACAATTGCACCAAAAGCGATACAATACCTAGGAATAAACTTAACCAAAGAAGTGAAAGACCTTGCACTCTGAAAACTATAAAACACGGATGAAAGAAATTGGAAATGATGTGAGCAAATGGAAAGATACACCATGCTCATGGATTGGAAGAATGAATATTGTCAAATGTCCATACTACCCAACATAATCTCCAAAGTCAATGCAATGCCTATCAAAATACCAACAGCATTTTTCACAAGACTAGAACAAAGAATACTAAAATTTATGTGGACCCACAGAAGACTCTGAATAGCCAAAGCAGTCTTGCGGAAGATCAGAGCTGGAGGTATCACAATTCCAGATTTCAAGACATACTACAAAGCTGTAGTAATCAAAACAGTATGATACACATCATTCGAGTAGACACATCATTCTCTACTTCTTGACCTTCAACCCCAAACCCATCATTTTTGTGTTACCTTGATTTCTCTGATATCTAATTATCTACTCTTCCATTTCCTTCTTCTATGACCTATGAGTGTAGGGGGGATGGTATTCCAGATATAAGGGAAGGGATTGGATGGATGCAGTCCTAATAACTGATGCTAGTAGCCCTTTATGGAAAGCCTCTTGCAATGATCAGACTGTCACAAGGTAATGTCCTCTGGCCAAAGTCTAAATATCGTGTACCCTTATAATCCTGAAGAACTTTTTTAAGGTTTGAATGGTAAGAGGGCAACTTAGAAAAAAAATGTATAAGGCAACTTCGATAAGGTAAGAACTTCCTGACTTAGAATAATTCTTTATAAACTACCAAAGTCTAAACCCTTGACTAAACATCAAAGACCAACACATATACATGTTGGCCCTGTGAAAAGATTCTCTATATGGTCAGGCAGTCTGCAAGTTCTACTTCCTGTGTTATGGCTCAGTGTGAGCATAGCTGTCCCCACTGGTCTTCTGAACAAATTAAGAAATAAGACATAGATCAGAGGGTAGCTCAATTTTTAACTTTTTAAGGGACCTCCACACTGTTTTCCAGAGTGGCTGCACCAACTTGCATTCCCACCAACAATTTAGGAGGGATCCCCTTTCTCCACATCCTCTCCAACAATTGTTGTTTCTTGCCTTGTCTATTTTTGCCATTCTAACTGGTGTAAGGTGGTATCTTAGTGTGGTTTTGATTTGAATTTCCCTGATGGCTAATGATCTTGAACATTTTCTCATGTGTCTGTTAGCCATTTGTATGTCTTCATTGGAAAAGTGTCTGTTCATATCTTCTGACCATTTTTTGATTTGTTTATTTGTTTCTCGTGTATTGAGTTTGAGAAGTTCTTTGTAGATCTTGGATACCAGTCCTTTATCTGTAGTGTCCTTTGCAAATATCTTCTCCCATTCCGTGGGCTGCCTCTTAGCTTTTTTGACTATTTCCTTGGCTGTGCAGAAGCTTTTTACCTTGATGAAGTCCCATAAGTTCATTTTATCTTTTATTTCTCTTGCCTTTGGAGATGTGTCATGAAAAAGGTTGCTTTGACCGATGTCGTAGAGGTTGTTGCCTATATTCTCCACTAGAATTTTGATGGATTCCTGTCTCACATTGAGGTCTTTCATCCATTTGGAGCTTATTTTTGTGTATGGTGTGAGAGAGTGGTCAAGTTTCATTCTTTTGCATGTAGCTGTCCAATTTTCCCAGCACCATTTATTGAAGAGACTGTCTTTTTTCCACCGGATGTTTTTTCCTGCTTTATCAAAGATTAGTTGCCCAAAGAGCCGAGGGTCCAATTCTGGGTTCTCTATTCTGTTCCATTGGTCTATGTGTCTGTTTTTCTGCCAGTACCACGCTGTCTTTGTGATCACAGCTTTGTAGTACGGCTCGAAATCCGGCATTGTGATGCCCTCAGCTTTGTTTTTCCTTTTCAACAGTTCCTTGGAGATTCGGGGCCCTTTCTGTTTCCATACAAATTTAAGGACTATTTGTTACAATTCTTTGAAAAATGTCCTCAGTATTTTGATCGGGATAGCATTAAAAATTGAGCTACCCTATGATCCAGCCATTGCACTACTGGGTGTTTACCCCAAAGATACAGACGTAGGAATATTTTTCCATCTTTTTATGTCTTCCTCAATATCTTTCAAAAGTGATCTATAGTTTCTAGGATATAGGTCCTTTACGTCTCTGGTTAAGTTAATTCCAAGGTAACGNGCAGAAGATATGAACAGACACTTTTCCAATGAAGACATACAAATGGCTAACAGACACATGAAAAAATGTTCAAAATCATTAGCCATCAGGGAAATTCAAATCAAAACCACACTGAGATACCACCTTACGCCAGTTAGAATGGCAAAGATAGACAAGGCAAGAAACAACAATTGTTGGAGAGGATGTGGAGAAAGGGGATCCCTCCTACATTGTTGGTGGGAATGCAAGTTGGTACAGCCACTCTGGAAAACAGTGTGGAGGTCCCTTAAAAAGTTAAAAATTGAACTACCCTATGACCCAGCCATTGCACTACTGGGTGTTTACCCCAAAGATACAGACGTAGTAAAGAGAAGGGCCATATGCACCCCAATGTTCATAGCTGCATTGTCCCTGGGGATATACTGTATGGTGACTAACATAATATAATGAAAAATCATTAAAAAAAAGGAAGATGTGGTCCATATATACAATGGAATATTACTCAGCCATCAAAAAAGAATGATTTCTCAACATTTGCTGCAACATGGACGGGACTGGAGAAGATAATGCTAAGCGAAATAAGTCAAGCAGAGAAAGACAATTATCATATGGTTTCACTCATTTATGGAACATAAGAAGTAGGAAGATCGGTAGGAGAAGAAAGGGAAGAAGAAGGGGGCCTAAACAGAAGGGGGAATGAACCATGAGAGACTATGGACTCTGGGAAACAAACTGAGGGCTTCAGAGGGGAGGGGGGTGGGGAAATGGGATAGGCTGGTGATGGGTATTAAGGAGGGCATGTATTGCATGGTGCACTGGGTGTTATATGCAAGTAATGAATCATGGAACTTTACATCAAAAGCTAGGGATGTACTATATGGTGACTAACAAAATATAATTTAAAAATCTTATTATAAAAAAAAGGAGACTGATTAAGCAGATTGCCCTCTTAAATGTGGGTGGGCCTCGTCCGATCTGTTGAAAGCATGAATAGAATAAAAAGACTGAGGGGAGGGGGGTGGGAGATTGGGATAGGCCGGTGATGGGTATTAAGGAGGGCACATATTGCATGGAGCACTGGGTGTTATACAAAAATAATGACTCATGGAACACTACATCAAAAACTAAGTATGTACTGTAGGGTGACTAACATATCATAATAAAAAATTGTTACAAAAAAAAAGAAATAAGACATAGAGGTGATAGATGGAAACCAAATAATAATAATAATTAATAATAATAACTTTTATAAATGAGGAGGGTATAGCTGAGTGTGAAAGCAAAATGCATATGATAATGGGCTGTGGATTAGCTAGGGTTCTCCAGAAAAACAGATATAAGAAGAGATTTTTCCATAAACTGCCAGTAAATCATCCCAAAAGGTAGTGGGCAACATCCCTGAGACTGTCTTTCCCTAGATATTGCAGCCCTTCCCAGCTACTTGGCAGCTTCAAACTCTAACCTTTGTCTCCTCAGACGCATACAATTGCCAGCAAAGAATTGGCAAATGTGTCAAGGGGAAAAACAGAAGGCTGATGTGGGTACAACCACTGTTTGCTTCTCTTCTTTCTGAAATTTTGACATTTATTGATCTTTGATTTCCAATGCCTTCAAATTTTTTTTCTGTTTCATCAAGCTTTTAAATTGTATTTGGTAGAGAGAAGCAGACATTCCATAGCTCTACATTAAAATCATACAATACCAATAACATTTGCATATTTTCAAAAATTTCTTAATTATTCACACACTTTACATATTTTCTAAATTAATGCTTAACAATGAAATTAGTTAGCCTATGTTTTTGGTTAAGCCTTAGTAAATATTTATTTTCTAGAAATGTGTGTCTATCCATTTTCTTCTGTTAAGCTCAATCCATATGAAGATGTGTTCACAAACAATAAATGTATCTTTATTAATTTAGTGACAACAAAGAAATCTCTAGCTAGAAATTTTTCCATGTATTTGAAAAAAAACTTCATGTCTTACAAACTCTTTTCACCAGAAGTTTATGACATTTTCTTTGTATTTCTGTACTACATCATTGTTATTTATTGGAGTTCAGCATGTTTTATTATTTTTTTATATCTTGTAAATAAAATCACAGATAATTTTCCTCTCTTTCAGTTTCTCTTATGCCGCATTTGTTATATTCCCTCTTTCTGATGTTTCAAGTAAATGCTGTATTTCCCAGTTTCTGTCAATCATGAATGATAGAATTCTCTTTGCTGTCATGGTATCAAATAAAACCAATTACAGCAAATGGGAAATGATGGCTTTATTTAATATGTTCCTAAATTCTCTGCAATGACTATAACTTTGTATAAAGTTTAGACTATGAATTAGCTAGCCATATGTCGCTATGTTACTTAGAGGTAGTTTACCAGAATTGGGTCCCACTTACATGATACTTTGAATAAGAATATACAGAAAGTTTGAATTCTTATTTTCTGAGTTTTTTTTTTAAGGAAAAAAATCGAGGGGCTTCTAGGTGGCTCAGTCAGTTAAGTGTCTGCCTTCAGCTCAGATCATGATCTCAGGGTCCTGGGATCCAGCAGAGACCGTGTCATGTCAGGCTCCCTGCTCAGTGGGGCATCTGCTTCTTCCTCTGCCTCTGTACCCTGACTTCATGCTCTCTCCTTATCTTTCAGATAAAGAAATAAAATCTTTAAAAAAGAAAAGGAAAAAAAAATCCAAATGTTAAACAACAACAGTAACTCCAAGCTCACCACTGTTAATATCATCTTACTCTACAGTTAATTTTATTGGTATGTAAAAATACATAAAATTAATTATATATTTTATTTATAAGGAATACATGTCATAAAATATGTTACTCTTTTAGATATAAAATTAACATCTGCTATTTCTATATTATCCCTTATATTTTTAGTTGAACCCATACCTTATTTTTGATGGAAAACAACATTTTATACAGAAGTACGCCTCAATATCTGCTATGAATGTTTATTGCTGCAAATATTTTTTACAAAGCAATTAATAGCAACTTGAATAAGTGATAACTTGTTTTATGTAAATATATAAAGATAGGTAGTAAAAGCTGTTGACTCACCAATTTAACAATGTTCCATGTAGAACTGTTAAGTGGTCTTTCCCTCATACTTGTTAAAGGACAGAACTAACAGCTTTAAACAAGTTCACATGTGTGATATTTGTATTTATAATAAGAAATCCTCCTCTTTCTGGCATAGAGCTCCTAAAACCCTTGGAATTTCCTAAGTGATGAGAGCAATAAAACTGCCTTTTGTTATGTTAATGAGGTAAATTTTGGACTCTAAGGATGGGGGCTGGATGCCGGGTGATCCAACCATAACCGTATGATTAGAGAGTTGGAACTTTCAGTCAGCCACTTGGCACCCTGGGAGGGGTGAGGAACTGGAGATTGAATCAATTGCCAATGGCCAATGATTTAATTAATCATGCCTGTGTAATGGAGTCTCCATAAAAACCCAAAACGATGGGGTTCAGAGAGCTTCCAGGTTGGTGAACACACACAGAGATTCCCCAAGAGTGGTGCACTCAGAGAGGGCTGGAAATCACCAAGCCCTTTCGCTATACCTTGCTCCATGCATCTCTTCCATTTGGCTATTCCTGAGTTATATCCTTTTATTAAAAAAAAAATAGTGATCTAGTAAGTAAAATGTTTCTCTGAATTCTATGAGCCCCTCTAACAAATTGATCAGACCTAAGGACAGGGTCATAGGAATCTTGAATTTATATAGCCAAGTGGTCAGAAATACAAGAGATAATCTGGACTTGCAACTGGCATCTGAGGGGTGGAGGTACGTTGGGCAATCTTGCAGGACTGAGCCCTCAACCTATGGTATCTGATAATGTCAGAATTGAGTTGAATTCTTGGACAGTCAGTTAGTGTCTGAGAATTGCTTGTTGTATATGAAGGTACTCCCCACATACACACAGGAACTCACAAGAGCATACGAGACCAGAAACAGATGGAAAATGGAAAAAGAGATGACCATACTTCTACATATGTCTTATAGTCTAGAACTGCATTAAGTGATCACCCAAAGATAGAAAGGAGACTAAGAATGTCAATGTCCATTTTGCACACCAACATCAGCACTGGGTATCTGTAACGTTTTCTATACAGACAGTATTCAACTCTTTTTCCCATTTAGAGTATAAATAGAATTCAGTGAGTGGAGTATTTTGAAGGATACCCAATGAAAAAGAATGCACAATTCCTGACTCAAATGACTGACACGATATAGTTGTATTCATACTTAAGACAAAATATTCAAATGAAAAACTACCATCCAAATAGGTAGTGGTTTGTAGCTATCACTTGAGGGGATATGTATGTGGTTCCAGACTCCAGGTAAAGTCATCAATCACACTGCTGCCCTTCTATTCAATAGCTTTATACTTACATGAATGGATTTATTACTTTTTAAATTTCTTTCAAAGCTTGAACATTACCCAAGTACAGCTCAACTAAACAATGAACGTTTTGATTCTCAATTACATGAAATAGACCACTAACTTTATTAATTTCTAAGAGCAAGAAGGAACTAAAACACAGGGTATATGGTTGGGATTAAAGGGCATTTCCCAAGACGTAGAGTGGGCAGAAAAAATGCACACATTTTGTCCTTTTAACAATTACAGCCAACATTTACTAAACTTTTTTCATCTCTAAACATCAACTAAACAAAGTAGGAAGACTATCTCCTTGGTAACTGTTTTAGACTGGATGTTTGTGTACTCCCCAAACTCATATGTTGAAACTTTATTCCCCAATGTGGTAGTGGTAGGAATTAGGAGTGGGTAAAGTCAAGAAGGTGGAGCCCTCATGAATGTAATTTTAGTGCCTTTATTAGTCATGAGAGCTTGTCTCCCCTCCCTGCTCTCTGCTAGGTGAGGATACAGTGAGAAGCTGGCAGTCTGAAATCCAAAAGACAGCCCTCATGAGCGTGTAATCATGCCGGCAGTTCCAATCTTGAACTTCTATTTCCTGTATCTGTGAGAAATAAATGCCTGTTGTTTTTAAGCCAATCACTTCAAAGTAACAGGGATTATTACAAAAGAAATATGTTTAAGTCCATTCAAGTTTTTTAAAAAATACTGTTTTTTATAAATTTGTCACAGACCTTATAAATTGCCTCTAGAGTTTTCAAATATTCGTGATATCAAGCTTTCACAGAATTATGATCTTTCTTTAACAACACAAAATCAGCATTTAATTTAGAAGTGAGTTTTGAGTTGTTTAATTTCAATTGGACAGAAAGTCCCATGTTGTGTCTTTAACTTAGGCTACTATTGTTAGCTAATTTACAGTATGTTTAATTTTCATCTCTTAGCTCAGCAAGAATTTTAAATGTATACTTTAAAAACAATATGAGTAAATTTAATTCACATATCTCATGTTCAAGATACTGAACATTTTCCAAATCTCAGAGAAAAAACAACAAAAAAACCAGACAGTCTTGAGAATGAAAATCTTTTGTAGTCACTGTGCTTTTTTTTCTGAGTAAAAGGAACGAAGCTTATTTGTTCAAGCTGTTGGAAAATAATCATCACTGTAAGAGTCAAATTTTTGTAGCTATTAGTAGATCATTACGTACATACACAAATGTACACACACAGAAAAAACAAGGGTAAGAATGTTAAGAACACCAGAGAAAAGAAAAACCTAATTGCTCATTTTCTCCATGTGTATTTTATCATTTACATTCAGTATTATATTCAGAGTAAAATGAGTAATATATGCGAAAATAATTTGAACATGAATATTAATCAATGTTAACATTAGAACATGACATCAGGTTTAACAGTTACTGATGACATATGAGTAAATAAATTCAGTAAACTGAGGGGATCAATTTCAGACTTTAACGAGTTAAGGAATAGATGGAATGAAAGAAATTTTATTGTGAAGAGAATAAGAAAGATCTTATGGGGGGCGCCTGGGTGGCACAGCGGTTAAGCGTCTGCCTTCGGCTCAGGGAGTGATCCCGGCGTTATGGGATCGAGCCACATCAGGCTCCTCCGCTATGAGCCTGCTTCTTCCTCTCCCACTCCCCCTGCTTGTGTTCCCTCTCTCGCTGGCTGTCTCTATCTCTGTCGAATAAATAAATAAAATCTTTAAAAAAAAAAAAAAGAAAGATCTTATGGTAGGATAAAAAATATACAATGCCAAGCAAAGAGAGTTTTAAGAACATAGAAAATGGACCAGTTCTGTATTTACTAATTTTTTTATTCCCCGTGTACTATGTATGAATATTTGTTTAAAAAAGAAAATAGCTTAGTCATGAACTGCAAAGATTACATCTATCCCATTGATCCCTCCAGAAAGTGCAGATCAGGGTTCAATTGCTAGTTTGAAGGAGAAACTATCAGGAAACTTTCTTGTGGAAACACTGTTAGGTGTCAGGAAAATCTTAATAAAATGTTGACACATTTAATGACATGCCAAAATGCAATAAATACTGCCATATATATATATATGTATATATATATATGTATATACATATGTATATATGTATACATATATATATATTTATATTTATATTTACTTAAAGACGGGCAAATTTTGAAATTTCACATGACCACACAGGAAGAAAAAAATGTAAAAGTAGGCATTTAGTTAACCTCTTCCAGAGGATTGTTATCAACTTTCAGATGAATGAAGGAGTCCAAAGAATTCCTGAGGAACTAGAAAATTGGCAAACGTCTGGGAATATAAGTTCTCAACTGAAAAAAGCACAGAAGATATCAAGCATTGACTAAAACCATTCTGGAAGGCTTTGGTGGTGGGGACTTAGAAATCTAAATGCACAAAAGCATCTGCCAATAATATGTTTCATGAAATTTCTTTGCAAGGGTGAAGAAAGGGTCAAGGGGCCTTTAGAAGGATAATGGAAGATGCAGATGCAAGGTGATGAGGGCCCTACATTGGACTAGCCTCAGAGAGGACGGAAGGACCCCATAAGTAGAAATGTGAAAGAATAAGAAGTGGAAGGAGTCAAGAATGGCCAGAAAAATTCAAACTGGAGAGATGGGAAAATAATCACTTCAAAACTGAAAATTGAAAAGTCCAGAGGAATAGCAGATTTGGGGACAAAGATGGATTCAGATTGACAGAAGGGCATCCAAATGAAGACATCCCACAGACTGAGCTAATGGAACTCAGGAGAGAGGCCAGATGTAGACATATAAATCTGGAGTAGTAAGACAAAGCCATCAGAGTGAATGAGGTTTTTGAATTACAGGATACAAAGAGTAGGACCTGGGTTCAGAACTAAAACTTTCTATAATATATTTTGGGTCAGAAAGAGAAAATTGGAATAGAAAAGAATGGTAAGGAAAAAAGAAACAATGAGAACTAAGAGAGTGTAGGACCAGCAAGAAATATTAGTAGTTTACAAAGTGATCATTGAAACTTTCAATTAAAGAAGAATTAACTCTATCATCTATTATTATGCATATATCTTAAAATGAATACTTGAAACTTTGTGTTACATTACTATCATCTAACAAACTCATTTTAGGGAAATAATAGAGAAATGGGTGCACAGATAGAGGCAAAATATCTTAAGCAGTTTATTGGTATGCATATATTGGTATTTATATACATTGATGTTATATAAAATTATAAATAAATCATAAAATAGAGTCAATGTGTAAATATTCTAAATCTAATTTTGAGCTGATATGGATAAATTCACATATGCCATAATACTTACAACCAGATGTTATTTCAAAGGTGCAAATTCTAAAATGAGAAAGAAATATACCTAAAATCACATAACATGGAAATAGATAAAAAGTTATGGGAGAATGTGTGTCATCAGGTGCATTATGGATAGATCCAAGATAAAAACATACAACTCTCAGTGCTCACACAAACTTCTGATTTCCTGACACTGAAAGCACAGGTCTATGTCATGTGATGCATTTGGAATCCAGTCTTTATCACAACCAGTGATACACTGATATAGAAACAGTAGTTGTTCTAAAGACTTTTCTCATGTGCAGAACCTCACAATCACTTGCTCCATTGAGATATTCAAATGCCATTTTGGACCTCAAACAGAATCTCTAAGATGATGAAAGATCACCTCCTCACAGTGTCCCCACTCTGCTGAGGACTCCAGCCATTTTATCCCTTAAGCATGCTCACCATGATTCCCTAGGGAGCAAGAACATTTCAAAATCCAATGTAATTGTTTCGTACTTGAAAGAAAATGATACTGGCACTAAAATCAAATGAGGGATGAGGATGTTTTTTATTTGCTATGATGGAATAGGCTTTCCAAGTAAGACACTAATGAGCCCTTAAAAATGGGAATTAAAATGGCCTTGCTTTTGTTCTTTTTAGATTAGAAATCAACAATTTCAGATGAATTATCTGTTTTCCGAGAGACATGCAAAAGTAGTAAAGAAACCCAGATTTTTCAGGTCCACCAGAGTCTGTTTTAAAAAAACTTTCTTTATGCTCTTTGTATATTTTTTTCAACTTGAAATCTTTAGTATTTTTTGCCCCATTCACATATATGCTCAATCATGAAAGAGCCCTCTAAGACTTGGCCACACAACAGCTACCTAATGCTTTATCAGTAGTCCATCAGGTTACTTAAAAACAGTCTCACATGGGAAACGTTTCCTATTTCCAACTGTGAACAAGAAAGCAATACTGAAAAAATAAAAACAAATGAACAAAAAAACAAAAGGAGGCATGTCTGTGCAGTGATCCATTCCTAGGGGTGATTTATTCCATTTCATGTAATAATATAGGCATTTGAAGATCATCAAGAGAATTTAAGATTTTCCTGTTTGAAATGTGTATGTTTATTTAACCAGAAACTCTTACCTTTTGGCCTTTGCAGCATTTTTTAAAGGGACTTGACAACTATTTGGTAATTATTATTTTGGTAACCATTTGGTAACATCTAGTTGGTTCAAATAAATAGGGAAAAATCCTATGTTTCTTTGATTCATTCTTTTACTTATAGACTCATCACACAATTTAATACTATCATGTTCCGGGCACTAGATGTTCTTACATGGAGAATGAAAAGAATACAAATTTTCCTCATATAATGTAATACAGTCATTTTATTTCTTCTTCTAAACCTTGATATTATGGACTTACACATGTTTGCAAGACTACTCAAAATAGAATCACAAGAAATGATTAGGAAATGAAAAACAGAGCAAGTATTGTAAGAGCCACCCATGTTCTATTTAATATCTGCACTACCACAAACATTTGCAAACACAACACAAAGCAAAATTGTTTGTGTCTTCCTAATTCAATTTTGGCAATTTAGGAATAAAGACTAAGCAGCAGCTCAGTGGAATGGTCAATTATTGATACAGACAACAACACAGTGTATTGTTTTTAAAATAATTTTAAATTGCAGACAGGTATTGATGAGAATGAGTCAGACTGTGAATTGATCTTTTTCAAAATGTCACTGTTAATTTGCTTATCCCTTGCTTTGAAAAATATCCAACTGTATTTCACACGATATTGTATTACAAAGTTAAGAGGCTGGTTAAAAACTAAAGATACAACAAATGAACTGTGTATATCCCGTTATATTCACATTCAATTCAATATTCACATTATGTGATACAGTATATTTTCTATAGAAGTAATTAACATTTTATAATGAGACAACGGTTTCCTTAATATTCTATGGAAATTGATTTTTAAAAATCTGTTCTGATTAAAGAGCTTATGGACAAAGAATTCAAGTTAGAAAATTAGATTCCTGGATTGATCACGTCATTTTCGATGGTCCAAAAATACCCTACTAAGTGACCTTCTCAGTGATAATGAGATATCTACCCAGAATCTCTTACCATGCCTCTGCTGAAGCAGAGCATTTTCTTAAGCATTTCTTAAAGCATTTTCTTTACCCATAGCTTGGTCATTCCTTTGAAAACTCTCATTGTTCTTGAAAATGAATTGCTATTTAATTCAAGTTTGGTTTAGGCTTTAAGTAAACTGAGGTTCCACAAACTGAAAAAGCTACATAAATCATTTCCTTTTAAGTTAAAAATAACCAGCATATATAGCCACTAATTTACAATACTTGAGAATTAAAGTGATCACATTAGGGTTATAACAAGTTCTTTACCTTTGCAATATTAAGGAATACAGAGTCTTTGGCTAAACATTGGTTTCTAAAATTTTAATGAATATTGCAGAGATTAATAACCAGCCCTCGGATAGTTAGGAATACACTCTAACTGTACAATGGGGAATGTAGGTTGTGTTATATATCAACATATTTTCAGATGTGAACATAAATATCGTATACCTGGATTCTAATAAACATTGTATATATTCTAAGGAAGCTTGTAGTAAAGAGATCAGTTGAATTGGAGTCACTCACCAAATTAATAGAATTATTAAGTTAGAGAACACTAGAGACAACTCAAGGAATCCATGCTGTAAACAAGTTTTTTCTAAAATATCAATATTATAATAACAAAATATGGATTATAAAAGCAAACACTCATTTTGGGTTTACTGCATGTTGGGAATGCAACATTACAGAAGCAAACTCATTTCATCTGTACCCTATGGTGTTTTCATTTTCCTTTATTTGGTCAATGAAAGAGTGTCCTCAATGCAACCACCAGACATTTAGGCTTATTATTGAGATTCTATATTTGTGGGGTTTAAATTTTTTTTTAATTTTTAGTTTTTTTAGAGAGGGAGGGTGGAGGGGCAGAGGCAGAGAAAGAATATTAAGCAGGCTCCATGCCCAGCACAGAGCCCCATGCGGAGCTCAGTCTCAGGACCCTGAGATCGTCACCTGAGACAAAATCAAGGGTCAGACGCTCAACCTATTGAGCCACCCAGGTGCCCCCATATTTGTGGGCTTTAAAGTGAAAAGTTTGCTATCATGAGGTGATGTTTCTTAGATTGGTAACTAATACAAAGTATTTATCTCACGCCCATATATATTTTATATTATTTTCCCCCTAGAGCATTTTAGAACGTCTTAGGAAAAAAACAACTCATTTGTCAATGGTTATTTAATTCAAAGCCTCCCCAACATTCTAATGTAGAGTTTTTCTCTTTCAAAGTAAACAATTATGTAACATTGAAACCTAGAATCATTTAAGTATTTTTACATGAATAGATTCTTCTGTCAATTTGATGTAACTGTGTTTCATATAATCTATAAATCTCAGAGTTTTAAAAAAAATCAAATGTATCTAATTCATTATTTACTATAAGACCATATAATTTCTTTCAGTCCCTGTGGTCTGCCTTCAGTTAGCACTATTACATATTAGTTTCATTAAAAAATTATGTCTTTAATGGGACTTTGAAAATTATTTCATAATTCTTATATCCCTGAGTTTCTTTATATTTCCTAATAAAGCTCTTTTGAAATATTTACATATGGCTTTTCCTTTTTTCTTTTTTTTCTCCTTTGTCCTACTTTTTGTTAATAATTTTGCTCTGCTTGACAGAACTTTCTCTTCAGACTTAGTAGCACTCTTTTCCTGGAGGAATTTAGATTAAAATGCACATGCACACATGCACACACACATTATTACTCTCTAGTTCAGATATAAAGAAGCTGCAAATTCCTTGCAAAAAACATTGTCCCAAAACATCCCTGTGGTTGTGATGTTGGAAATGAATATAAATGAAGATACTCTCTCCCATTCAGTAATTAAAACTTTGTTTTCCTGGAGGGAGCAGTTTGTTGATAGATCTTATTGTTACATGCTTTCTCACTTATGATCCTGGCAAGTTCTCCTATTTAATCATTACATTTTCATAGCTCATTTTTTACTCACTAGACTTTTAACACTTCTGCTGTATATTGAAAACCATGGTATACTCAAGATACCCATTGTTTTATCTACATATTACTCAAAATAAATAAAATTGAAATTATGAGCATATGTCATTTTAGGCATTGGTTCAATTTCCAGGTGAAGACATGGACACATCAGAGTTATGGATATTACCTCTTGAATTTTTCCTTTCCAGTTCTCCAGTGTATTTTAACAGAAAATCTCAATTACTGAATTGTTACACTGCCTGTCATGACCTGTATGGTTTTATAGATAATGATACTTCACCTCACTTTCTACTTAATATCTGGAAAGTTACATTCTAGTGTCATTTTATCAACTCAAGTTGTCAATTGGAGAATGACTTTCTATGATTCTATGATTTCTTACTCCACTGTCCATAAAATGGGCTATCCATTATATTCAATTTGATATATGACCTCATCATTGTCCATTTTGTAAAAAAAATTATACTTGTGTTATACATATTAAAGGTAAACTGTGTCACTTTAAAATATTTTAAGCATCTGAACTGTAATGTAAGTTGAATCATAATTTTATTATGATATTTTGAAAGACATGGGGGAGCTGGTAATTCTTTTATTTGTGTGTGATAATCTATACATAAATTTGGACATAGTATTCCAAGTCCCATAAGGAATTTATGTTAATTTTTCTCTTATTGATTTTTGTGTCACAATCTACTATGTATGATATATTGCCCAGAGGAATTACTTTTTTTTTTTTTTTTGGCACCTCTTTAGTATGGAAGAGCTCTGGTTTACTTTTCATTGCTTCTAGAAGGTTCTTGTGAGGAACATTTTTTCCTTTACCCGAAATAATTAAATTATTTCTATTCTAGTACTTTTACTTTCCAGACAATTCATCTTAAAATAGTTGCCCAATCTAACAATAATTGTAGTTTTCATATACATGTTACTCCTAGAAAAACTGACCATAAGAGCAATGCTGAATTCTAGTTAGATTATCTATATTCCAATTAGTAAGAATCTGGCAAACATTTAATTTTTATACAGTGATTCTCAGTCTCTCTCTTTCTTGAGAGATAAAGAGAAAGAAAGCGAAACTGACAAAGAGAGAAGAAGGAGGAGGAGGATAAGGAGGGAGGAAAGAAACAAAAGATGATATACGGTCTCTGGAAGATGACTTGACAAATTATATGAATTATAAAATAGTGCTCTAGCAATTCTCTATGAGTTTTTAAAAAGAAATAATAGGGAATATTTACATATGTCAAAATATAAGTGGTTGCCTATTGAAACATTACTCACAATATTGTAAACTGAAAACACCTTAAAATAATCAATATTAGGAATTAATACTGAATATAATATGCTCACTACATACTTCACTGAAATTGAAAAAACCTCACAATATAATTTCTAGTGAGTAAAGTGAATGCCAAATAAATTTGTGAATTAATATGGTATTTTACTAAATAAATAAATTTTCCATATTATTCATTTTGTATTTAGCATTAGAAAAGTTTCAACGATGTTAATAGAAAAAAACCTTACATAATATAATGAAAAATATTATTAAAAATAAATAAATAAAATAAAATTCCCAATCTACCAAAAAAAAATCAGTCATTAGTTTAACTTTGTTTTTTTTTTTTAGAGAGACAGAGAGAGAAAGAAGACAAGCAGAGACAGTGGGAGAGGAAGAAGCAGGCCCCCAGCTGAGGAGCCTGATGCAGGATCGATCCCACAATGCCAGGATCACGCCCTGAGCCGAAGGCAGACGCTTAAGGACTAAGCCACCCAGGGGCCCCTTAGTGTAACTTTTTTTTTTTTTTAAGATTTTATTTATTTATTTGACAGAGATAGAGACAGCCAGCGAGAGAGGGAACACAAGCAGGGGGAGTGGGAGAGGGAGAAGCAGGCTCATAGCGGAGGAGCCTGACGTGGGGCTCGCTCCCATAACGCCGGGATCACGCCCTGAGCCGAAGGCAGACGCTTAACCGCTGTGCCACCCAGGCGCCCCTCCTTAGTTTAACTTTTTAAACCCAAACCAAAATAAACACTCCCAAATGTTGTCAGTGTCAGAGATTATGAAAGTTATATTATTATTACTGTAACTATTATAACTAACAGAACATTTATGATCAGCCACACAGTCTTCTAAGCACTTTCCATATATTAACTCATTAAACATCACAAGAACCCTATTAGACTATCATTATTATCAACCCCATTTAAAGATGAGAAAACTGTGGAGCACCTGGATGAAACAGTAGGTTAAGTATAAGACTCTTGGTGTTGGCTCAGGTCATGATCTCAGGGCCCTGATCTCAGGGTGGTGATCTCAGGGTCATGAGATTGAGCCCTGCGACAGGCTCCACAATGAGCATGGAGTCGGCTTGAGATTCTCTCTCCCTTTCCCTTGGGCCTCCTCACTGCTCTCTCTCCCTATACAAAATACATAAATAAATCTTTAAAAAAATTAAAAAATGTGGATAAGAAAACTGTGATACAGAGAGGTTAGGTGATTCACCTAAAGTCACACAGGCAGTACATAGTAAAGCTTAGCTTTGAACTCAGCAGTCTAGCTCTATAAATCCCTACATTAATATAGTTATTTTTAATATGGAAATAAGTAAAGTTAATAAATTTATTTCTTATTATTCCAAATCTTCTTTAAGTAAGATTGGGGAGCCTGGGTGGAGAAGTCAGTTAACCAACCATCTCTTGGTTTCGGCTCAGATTGTGATCACAGGGTCGTGAGATCGGCCCCTATGTCCAGCTCTGTACTCAGTGCTGAGTCTGCTTAAGACTCTTTCCCTCTGCCTCTGCCCATACCTCCCAAATAAATAAATAAATCTTTTTTAAAAAGTAAGATTATTGACACTAATTATTGTCCCCGGAAGCATTTTTGCAAGCACCACACTTAAGAGTGGAAGAGCGATTAGCAATTGCAATTCCAATGTTGTCTTTCTTTATCCTTATTTTAAAAGCTCTGTTTGGTTAAGCATTACTTAAATTTCTAGAAATTTTACACACTATTTGACCGGGTTTTTAAAGATCATGTAAAAAATAAAATACAAAACCAGTTTTAAAAGCCAAGAATTTGGAATTGCTTTCTATTCCTCTGTAAATGGTTTTGATAATCCAAAAATATGTCTTAATTTAATAATGTCTTATAAAGGGGGTGCCTGGGTGGCTCACTAGGTTAAGCGTCTGCCTTCAGCTCAGATCATGATCCTAGGGTCCTGGAACCCAGCCCGGAGTAGGGCTTCCTGCTCAGCAGGGAGTCTGTTTCTCCCTCTCCCTCTGCCCCCCCACTCATGTTCTCTCTCACTTTGCTCTCTCAAATAAATAAATAAATAAATAATATTTAAAAAAAATATCATTTAGAAGAAAAAAATGCATAGTAGCCTCTTCCTTATTTAGAACTCTGTAGCACTTAAAGTCACATGTTATTTTGATACTTATATGTATAAACCGATAACATTATAGTTGTTGCCTCTGTAAAGACATACATTGTCTTTCTCTCTAGGAAGTGAGCACTTGAAGGAAGGACTGAATGTTCTATTTTGAATCACTTACAGTTACAAGCGAAATAACATATGTTAAATAAATGTTGATTTATCAATATCATCTTTCAATTGAATACATTATCCTTACCTTTATTTTTAAATCAAACTATTGTTCTCTATAAATTCAGAAGCAAATATATTGCAAATATCATATATCCAAGCAAACATCTCTCAGTAATTTACTTGTTTAGACTTAGTATGTCTCTGTCCATTGCAAATGAAGACAAATGAGGGTTAATAGGGACACAAATCAGGTCTAGAAGAAATCTCAGGTTGTCAATATAGATAATAGAGAGCTTAGGTAGACTTTTAGAAAATTAGAAGAAGATGTTGAACAGAATGGGAGACTGACAAAAAGCTTGATTGGGAGTGTCAAAGGACAGAAGTACTGAGATCGGGGGAGAATTGGAGTGTTGGGATTGAGGCAGAGAGAAATCTAAAATTTGTGTCTCTCTGTCTGCACTTCAGCATATACCGCTTATTTTTGTAAGGGTTGTTAAAAGCTTGTCCTCATTAATTACAGATTTCTCTTGGAGCCACAAAGCAGGATGTCTACTAGACTGTCATTATCATTTAGGTAATCACAGTTGATTAATTTGTATTGAGTGACTCAAGAGTACTGAAAAGAATCTTCTTCAAGTTAAAATGTCTTAACAACCTCTGAATAAAATGGATTCAAGATAAAACGTCACTAAGCATAGAGACAAAACAATATATTTTTTGGAGGTGCTCATGCTGCTTTTATGTATTCACACAACACAGGCATTGGTGGAGTATTTAAGGCCTAGATATACAAACATAACATTTACAAGGTAAAGGCATTTACAATAATAGCATAGTTATTCCAAAGAAATATTTTATCCACAGCATGGTAATATTGTTTCTAAACTTAACAAAGTCTTTTTGGCAAACCGTTTGGTATTTTATGTTCATTTTTGTTATGTTCAAAGATTTCATAAATCCATTGTGTTTATGATATTGACTACTTTTAAGAAATCAAATTTAGCAAAAAAGGAATTCAAGAGCACAAACAGCCTTATAACAATTAAAACTGGAAAAATTGATACAAATTAAATTTAAAGCAAAGATTTATACCATTAGAATAAGGGTGGAAATATCAATCATCAACTATTAAATTGTATTAATGTTTTCATGTTCTTGCTGGGGAAATAACTCTCCCAAGTAATGTTTATGAAAGAAGATGATTATTTAATTAAATATTTTTCCTAATTAATTTAACTCAACTTCTTAGAAAAACAGAAGAAAATGCAAAAAAATGGGATTTTTTTTTTTAGTCACAGGAAGATACTGCAACTTTTCATTTCTTCTGCAATTTAATTTCTTTTTGTAATTTTTAATTTTTCTGTAATTTTTGATAAGGTGTTGGAAAACATAACTTTTTACAATGACAGAGATAAATGACAACGTATGGTGACTGAGGATTTATTTTCATTTAATACAATATTTCCTTGAAAATGAAAATGATTTTTCTTTCACCTTGATAAATGAAAATTAGATAAGTTTAAAATGTTATAACTATACCTAGAATGTGCTTTATTTAAAAGAAATGTATATATTCAATGGAGAAAATTTGAAAGAAAAGTATAAACTTCTCCCCCACTCAGCTTTATTAAGATATACTTGACATACAACATTGTGTAAGTTCACAGTATATGATGTGATGATTTGATATGTGCATATATTATGAAATGATTCAAACAATAGTTAGTTAACACCTCCATCACCACACACAATTACCTTTATGTGTGTTTGTGGTGAAAACTTTTATGACCCACAGTTTTAGTAACTTTCAAGCATTAATTATATAGGATTGTTAACTATGGTCACCATACTTTACATTAGATCCTCAGAAAATGTTGATCTCCTAATAGCAAGTTTTTTAGCCTTTAACCAACCCCTTTACATTTCCCCCTTCCTCCAGCCCCCAGTAACTGTCATTCTACTCTATTTCTATTAGTTCAACTTTCATTTTAGGTTCCACATATAAGTGATATTATATAATATTTGTCTTTTTCTGTCTGACTCTCTTAACATAACGCTTTCAAGATTGTCACAAACATCACAATATTCTATATATAGAATATATATATTCTACTATATATAAAAATGCAGTATATATATATACCACATTGTGTATATATGCACCCACACATTCGTATATACACACACATGCACCCTATGTACAATATATAAAATATATATATCACATTTTCTTTATTCATTCATCCCGCAATGAACACTTAGATTGTTTCTATATTTAGTTACTATCAACAATGCTGCCATGAACATGGGAACACAAGTATTTCATTGAGACAGTGATTTTACTTCCTTTTGATATATATCCAGAAGTGGGATTGCTAGATCATATATTAGTTCTATTTTTAGTTTTTTTGAAAAAACTCCGTCCTTTTTTTCATAGTAGCTGTTTAAATTCCCACCAACAGTGCATGACGGTTCCCTTTTCTCTACATCTTCGCCAATGCCTGTTATCTCTTGTCTTTTTGATCATGGCCATTCTAACAGGTGCGAGATGACATCTCATTGTAGTTTTGATTTGCATTTCCCAGATGATTAGTGATGTTGGGCATCTTTTCATAGTTGTTGGTCATTGTATGTCCTCTTTTAAAAAATGTGTATTCAGGTACTCTGTCCATTTTTAATTAGATTTTGGACAGTTTTTGTTGTTGTTGCAAGGTTATATGAATGCCCTATATATTTTGGATTTTAACCCCTTATTAGATGGATGCTTTTCAAATATTTTTTTCCATTCCAAAGGTTGCTTTTTCATTTTATTCATTGTTTTCTTTTGCTGTGCAGAAACTTTTTAGTTTGTTGAAATCTCACTTGTTAATTTTTGCCTTTTTTTCTTGTGCTCTTGGGGTCACATGCAAAAAATCTTTGCCAAGATCAGTATCAAGTAGATTTTTCCCTATATTTCATTCCAGGAGTTTTATAGTTTAAGGTCTTACATTAAGCTTTTAATCCATTTAGAGTTAATTATTGTGAGTGGAATAAGAGAGACGTACAATTTCATTTTCTGCATATGGTTATCCAGTTTTCCCAGTATCATCATATACTTTCCACATTGGATGTTCTTGGCTATTACTTGACCACGTATTGGGGGTTTACTTCTGGGCTCTTCATAGGTCTATGTGTCTATTTTTATGCCTGCACCATATTGTTATGATTACTGTAGTTTTGTAAATATAATTTGAAATCAAGATGTATGATGCCTCCAATATGTCTTTTCTCAGGATTGTTTTGTTTTGTTTTGGAATTTATCCTGCTTTGTGTTGTCAATTTTGGATCATTGTTTTACTCTCTAGTTTTAATTTTGGATCAACTTCTTGGTCCATATTAACTAAAATATTTTTTTATTGTATTACGTTAGTCACCATACAGTACATCATTTGTTTTCGATGTAGTGTTCCATGATTCATTATTTGCATATAACACCCAGTGCTCCATGCAATACATGCCCTCCTTAATGCCCATCACCGGGCTAACCCATCCCCCCACCCCGTCCCCTCTGAAACCCTCAGTTTGTTTCCCGTAATCTATAGTTGCTCAAGGTTTAACTAAAATATTTTTAATGCCCTGTTCTCTTTCTCTCTTCTTGAATTTAAATTACCATACGTATACATTAGAGTGCTTAAAATTGTTGCACAACCCTTGGATGTTTTATTATTTTTTTTCTTTTAATTTTCACTCTCTTTTTGCTTCATGTTACATTTGGATAATTTCTAAGCTTATCTTCAAGTTCATATATTCACTATAGTTGTGTCAAATCTACTAATGAGCAGGCAGAAGGTATTTATTTCTGTTCTTTTGCTCTATGTTTCTAGCACTTCCATTAGATACTTTCTTACAGTTTGCCTTGCTATTACAATGTTAAACCATTTTTAATTAATTTTATTAAAACTAAGACTATGCTATCCCATACTATAAGCATTCATCTTTTAACCTGCACACCACATTCTCAAGTAAATGACACCGCCAATCATCCGATTGTCTAAACCAGAAACCTGGAAGTTCCTTGGATTTACATGCTTTTCTATTCATCTTGTAGCTAATCACTAGGTCTTGTCACATTTTTCTCCGGAATACCCGTTGTATCTCCTGATCTTTTTAAATCTGTACCCAAGTTCCACGGGAAAAATATGTGACTTGGAGTCCTGTGGCAGCTTTCTAACTTGTCTCTTCATTCATACCTTACTCTGGTTTCATAACTATAGCTCTAAAAGATATGCATAACTAATTATTTTAAGAAAATTTAACATCATCTATGCCTCACTCATTTTTCTCATAAGAAAAATTTGCATAATGGTGACTAAAACTATTCACATAGATTTTTTAAATATAAAAAATATGCCTGTAGTATATTAAAAGCAAATGTTTTGTAGTGTATTATGTTACTATTGCTTTACATAGTCAGTGCATTGTTATTTAATATAGACTTTAATTTTAATACAGCCTTTGATTAGGATTTTGCTTTAAATACTAAATAAAATCAAACATTGAAAGTTTAGTTCTACTTGGTGCTTCTTTAAGAGAAAATACTCCATAATCTCACAATTTAATCTTCCCTATAAGAGACAATTTACTAGAAGAAATAATTTCTTTCCAGGAGGTCTTAGGACCGACACAGAATAGGTACAGTACCATTTTTGTGTTTTTTTCTTAAGAAATCCTGTTTCAATATCTTAATTAGCTGGTATTTACAGTGTTCTGTCAAATTAATAAAATTTGGAAAATACTACTATCACAGGCAAAGGTAATGTATTAATTCTTGTTATTTGCTTATTTTTTATTTGTTCTCTATTTACAAGTCATTTAAGGTTTGGCAGACATTCTTACATTTTCTAGTTGCAAAAACAGGTAAGCATAATTGCTGCCCTAATTAGCCGAAATCATCAGATTACATTAAATTATTAAAATTTTCAAAATTATAGCATTCCCCATATCTGGCTCCAATATTTTATCTTATTTTTGGTGGGGGGGCTTCAATATTTTAAAATTAAGTCAAGATAGGATTCAATAATTACAAAACAATCTATAGATCCACTGTCCAATTCATTGCCTCTATATACCAAAAAAATAAATGTATGAAGACATAACCAAATACAGAAATTATCTATTTCATAGGAGAGTGGAATACAAAGTTATATTTGATTTACATTTTTTATTTTAAAATATTTACTAAATATTTTTAAAGTAACTATCAGAAACCTATTACATGCTAACATACATAACATTTTTAATGGAAGAACAAAAAACAGTGAAAAGGTTAGCAATGATTTTCATTTTTGCTAGTCTTCTTAATGTCTGGCTTAATAAAAGATAACTGGGATTTCATATCTGTTTTTGAAATCAGTCTGTTGTGATATGTTCTTTTGGTTGAAGCATATGAAGAAGAGCTAGCTTTTACATTGACCTAGAGTTGGAAGAGGAAGAGGTTTTTGGGGGGGGTTAGAGAGAGAGCATGTGCACAAGTGACTGT
Source organism: Ailuropoda melanoleuca (assembly GCF_002007445.2). NCBI lineage: Eukaryota > Metazoa > Chordata > Mammalia > Carnivora > Ursidae > Ailuropoda > Ailuropoda melanoleuca. The sequence continues at coordinate 137,511,265 of NC_048220.1, forward strand.
ACGTGTGGTGGGAGGGCAGAAGGGAGGGGCAGAGGGAGAGGAGGAGACAACCTCACGCCCAGCATGAAGCCCGGCACTGGGCTCTGATCTCCTGACCCTGAGATCACAACCTGAGCCAAAATCAAGCCTTGGGAGCTTAACCCACTGAGGTACCCCAGGTGTTTTAACAGAGTTGCGGATATTCTTCTTTGACATTACACTAAAACTCAACAAATGGTAGTTTTTAACAGAGTAATTAAAAGCAGACTCTTAAATCATACTAGTAAACTCTGTTACATTAAAGTTATTTCTTATACCTTGTAGGTTGAATGAATGTTTTAGCCATACACGATTTTATAAAAATCATTCATTGGCCATTTGTAAAATGTTAGCTTACTAAATTATGTAGATCTTACAAATGTTGACATGATTTTTTTAAAAATATGATGTATTTTATTATATTTGAAGGTCACAAAATAAATACCTTCAGGAAAAAAGAGTGAAGCCTGTGAACAATCTTAGAACATTGTGTTTAAAATATTCTCATATTCCTCAGCCATCAGAAAGGATGAATACCCACCGTTTGCATCAACATGGATGGCACTGGAGGAGATTATGCTTAGTGAAATAAGTCAAGCAGAGAAAAACAATTATCATATGGTTTCACTTACATGTGGAACATAAGGAAAAGCATGGAGGACATTAGGAGAAGGAAGGGAAAAATGAAGTGGGGGAAATCAGGTGCAGGGGCAAACCATGAGAGATTATGGACTCTGGGAAACAAACTGGAGGGTTCCAAAGGGGAGGGGTGGGGGGATGGGTTAGCCCAGTGATGGGTATTAAGGAGGGCATGTATTGCATGGAGCACTGGGTGTTATATGCAAACAATGAATCATGGAACACTACATCAAAAACTAATGATAAACTGTATGGTGACTAACATAACAATTTTTTTAAAAAGGAAAAAATAATTTAAAATATTTTTAAAAATAAGATATTCTCATAAATTTGATCTTGTAGAAGATAGCAGAATTTTTTCAGCTATTCTGGTGGCTAACACCTCCAGCACAAGTGACCCTCCGGTTGTTATCACTTGTTGCCACTTGCCTCATCATGTAAATTTTTACTGTGCAACTTACTAGAAATCTCCTTAAACCTTTATTTATACTTGCTTGCTCTCTGCCACATAACATTGCTAAATGATAGCATAAATTGGAAATTTTTGTGTTAAACCATTCATATTTGACTTGCATGCATAGTCAATGACATAACCATGAAGTGCTTGTAAAACAGATTGTGTTAAAAAGCTAATTTGGACATAATTACTTTTAAAATGCACTAACATATCAGGTTAAAGAAGTAATTGATATGTAATGACTCCACATTTATTTTCTTTATGATTAAAAATGCACATAACATTAACATATTTCTTTAAAAGGTATCTTAAATGCACTTTTCTCAAAATTTAGGCAACAGGGATTCATTTTACAAAAGGTATTTAAATTTCTTAAAAATCAGCTTTAGTTGAATATATTTTAATATCAATTAAAATATTTATGCGAACACTGCCTTTTATGAAAACACACATAAAATAATTTTAATTTTTAATGTTTTTTCAATTTCTATTTTGGAGGAAAATAAATTACATACACCTTTATAAAATTATATCTTTAATCACTTAGATTAATGCTGTAAATAGAAAAGAAATCTATGTGAAAATAGACTTGATTTAACAATCTAATTAGTGCTTATGCTAAAAGGAATAGAAAATAGGAAAAAATAATTCTTATAATAAATACAAAACGATCTATCAATTATGTCCTGCACCACAATGTTGGCCAACAAGTAGAATGCCTAACAGGGGCACTAAAATTTAAATTCAATCATCCTTGACAGTGGCTGAGTAGCAGTCACTTACACAAAGTGCTTTACGTACATTTTTTAATTGGGATATTATAAATATTCATTTGTAAAGGTGGGAAGAAAGAATGTATTGTCTTGGACAGTTTCTAACCTTGATTTACAACTTAAAAATTTTGACATGTGGTATGAACCTCTCCATTTGTGTCCCTAACCTAAGTCCTACAGATGTTGGGGGTGAATTTATGTCTGAAGTAAAACTGATTTAGAGTTATAGAAAATTTATTTTTATATTTAAATGTAGAAACTCGTTGGCCCATTAACCTAGCTATATTATCTCAACAATAAATGGTTTTGATATGTAAATTCACATACATTTTTAATAAATTATTTTTATTTTCAATTCTTAATGAAATTATATGAGGTTGGATTGATTTTCCAAATACAGAGAAAAACACTTTTCAGTGCAAAAGCACCCCTAGCATTACTGGAGATGAAGAATGCAATAGATCCTGATAAGAATGATGTATCTTCAACATTAGAATTAGAAAGAATTATAACAAAATAAGAGCCTAAATCTAACTCATGGTTATATGCTCACAGTTGGAAAATTCTGTAATTATGACTGCCATATGTGTTCATTGTTTTCTCTACATGAAACTCAGAACTCTGCTAAATCCTACAAGGATACAGGACAACTATCCTGGATGTTTCTTACATTTAAGAGTCATTGTGGATAAGGTAAAATTAGAGTCAATTCTTTGATCATCAGTAAAATTCTTACATGTACTGCTCTTATATAGTATTTATGCATATAAACTAATTGCTGGTAACAGCTTACTCCTCTTAGGATTGTTTTGAGACAGTTATTGATATTAATAAATTTTGACAAGATATAGAACTAAATGTCTCACTTTATATTCCTCTAAGATGCATCATTACCTATGAGAAGAAATTTACAAATTAATTAATAGATTACAGGTAACTGGTTTGTTCTTATGAACTGGGAATTGCACCACTGGATACAACAAGAGTTATTTTGGAAAGTTAGGTATATTTTGTATCAAAAATTCTCTCCTATATATAAGTATATTAAACAATAGGACTTCTGATTGCATGTTCTATTGTTCTATTGCTTACCACAGAGGAGTCTATTTATTATCCTTCCAAGTGCAATGTCCAACTGCAAAAAAATAAGGCCTGTGATGCATACATCTTCTCTCAGTACACAAAAAAGTAAAACAATTCTAACTCTTCTATGCATCAAAATTAATCAGTGGTCTTGATAACTGTTTTATCAGTGAATCCCAATGGGAAGAACATGAACCATTTCAAGAGTTCAGAAGTGTATTTTTTTTCATCAAATAAGCAAGTTCTGAGGAAACTCACTGAAGCAGAGAAAAACACTCAATATGGACACCTACCTATTATTTGTAGTGAATTTGTATGAGCTATAAGGATTCTAATTGTAGATGTGCCTGGAAATGTACATCTAGATTCCAAACCATATCTAATAAAAATAGTTCTCATAGAAGTTACTGGGTAGAATTTTAACTATTTTTTTTCATGGACATTTGCAAATAATAAAAATTAGCATAAACCAATCTGAAATTTATAATCATTGCAGGGTATCACTGACTATATATTCATAGTCTTTTCACTTTGCAAAATAGAATTCACACTTAACCGATATTCATGGAATTTACATATCGTCTGTGTCAGGATGATTTATTTTCTACAGAGTAATGTGGCAAATATGTTCTTAATTCAAAATGCTTCTGCCTCACCATTAATTGAATTAGAGTAAGCAGGGTATAACAACAAAGAGATTTCCATTTAAAAATTCAAACTGGACAAATCACAGTCTGTTTTTGATAAAGGAATTCAGAGGAGGATGGTAAATAATAGGAACATGAATAGTAGTTCATTCTATTGGACACAGGTGCTAGAAAGAGAAACAGAAAATGAATCTTTTAGAATATGTCTCCTGCATGTAGGAATAAGTGTCCTGTGAGAATACATGGTCTGTCCATGTGGATCTCCTCGTTATTAAAAGAGGTCCTATAGTTGCTGCTCCAGCAATATCCAGTGAATTCCTAGTTATATAAGCACAGTGTGTCACCATTCCCACTATTCTTTCTCTAACAGAGGAAAACTCAGAAATCACATAATTCACATACAACATGGTTAACTTCCTGTGCAGGGGAAAAAGTCCATTTATAAGAACTTTGCGAGACTCGTGAGTAAATTACCTTTTCTAACCAATGCATATTATTCAGAGACCTGGGTGTTTTTCAGCAATCACATCCATGCTGCATTGGTTAAATATGGATAACTTTAAACAGTTAAGGGCTTTGTAGTTTTCTTCATTATTTTGTTTGGACATTGAAGTCACTGCATTAGTTGTTCCTATTTCTAGTTGGTGGTATAATGAAATGGCGCAGCCAATGTCTATTACATGTTTGTGGTGGTTGTCATTATGTGGTCTTTCAATTTTGAATTATTACTTTGGATGTCAGTGTATTGTTTGATTGCCCAAAAAGTAGTTATCTAAACCTGTCAAACTTCATGGACAATAAATGACTTCTTCCGCTGCCTCTACCACCACCTGGCAATAAAAAGAAAAAGTAGTTATAGAATATAGATTGTGGGCCTTATAAATACCAAATGTTACTACATGGGAACATATGTATTTGTTATTTGTAAAGGCATGCGGATATATCAAAAGGTTGTTTTGTTGGTTTTCTTTTTTCTTACTCTTGGATCATAATTCTACCTCACAATTGTACCTCAATATTAGTAGTGAATGAAAACGTTTTTCTCTTAAGGACATAAGGAATCATAATGTCCAATTTCTTTTCTGATTCTTTTTGGTATTTCAGCTTTTGTATTACCATTTTCATTTGGATAATCACATATTCCACATATACCAACTTTGCAAAACAGTAATTACCACATTTACCTAATTGGTAGCAGGTTTCCCATTTTGGGACCTTGGCCATTTGGGAAAAAGATTAAGAGTTTGTATTAATGCCAAGTACACACACGCAGGAGTTGTGTGACTCAAATCCCTCCCATCAATATAACTCCAAAATCCAGAATATGATTGTCATGGTGTGTGTGTGTGTGTGTGTGTGTGTGTGTGTGTATGCACAGACATGTGTGTAGGATGACGGTTTCCTGCCTCTAAGATATAAGTTCCCAATTGTCTTGAGACATCTCGTTTCATCTGATCCTGACAGGAATTAACATTTTGGAATTCTTAACCAGAAATTTGGTAACAAGGTTTTGCTTTTGTGTTCTCAAATTACGTCTTGTATTAATAGGATTCTTTGCATTTTGAGGTTCAGAGATCCTTTGGAGCAACAAAATGCATAAAAACACATACATTTGATTTGCAAAAATATTCAAAGCATCACAAAGTCCATTAAGTTCAAGGATGGAGTCTCCTATTGGGTCCATTTAATCTCAGTTAATAAAATAGCACAATTCATCACTGCATTATTAGTTACAGACAGGCAAATTGACCAAAAGCTCTAATGCTATCTACACTGGCATCACAAAGAGGAAGTCTTTTGAATCAGAGAAGATTTAACTACACACCACTTTCTAAATAATAATTTAAAAAACACAGAACTTAACAGTTTCACCTCGTATGTAATTTAAATGATCATCCAAATTATTTAATGCCTGGAGCCAGGAGTATTTTGTGGAGTAGAAATTAAAAGACAAGGGAATCACCTATGAATTTTTCCAAGCCTCAGCATTATTTTTATGAATGGGCAAGGATTATATTGAGAATTTCTAAGGAAGAAAAATGTACATAGGTTGACTCTGGATTCATTTTCTAATCAAAAGAATCAAGAATGGAAAAAGAAAGTTGTGGTATCAGTCAATTGTCACAGGCATTTCAATTACTTGAAGACAAAACACAAGAATTAAGAGGTGTTCCTTTCATTCATAAGGTATTCCACATTGAAATCATCTTCCAATTCTCCTATGGATAGAATAAGTGCCAGAGGTTTACATGTTCAATGGGTTATCGTCCCCTGTGAGAAACAAAACCGTCCTCCAAAACAAGCGGTTTCTTGGTGGAGGACAGTGAGTCAGAGAAAAAGATATTTTTAAGAATCTCAACATCAACGAAGGGAATGGGAATGAAGCAAAGTTGGATAGATTGCAGAGCAGAACCAAGAAAACCTCTGTCAACCCAAAGGACACTCTAGAATAAAACTGCCCTTCATGTTTGCCCCACATCAGACCAATTTCACCAGCTATCATAGCCTTGAGCAAGCTGTCTCTCTGCATCAGAGGCTGCCCAGAAGAAGTGACGCCTAGAGGCTTTCCATGGACTCCCTGAAGCCTGACATAAAGTTCTTCCTTGAAGAGAGTTCTAGGTGGAATATCTTCCCTCACCATACCAGAGGAAAGTACAGACATATTTATAATTTCCTAAACCTGATAACAACATAAAAGCTGACCCACTTTAGAATGAAAAAAATATCATGCAGTATATTCATATAATGCAATATTATATAACAATGAAAACTGACAGATATATTTATGCAAGAACATAGGTACATTTAACAAACATTAATTGCGGGAGGGAAAGGCACAAAAGAATGTCTACGTTTCCATTTAGGTAAAATTCAAAGCCACACACACATATCTCTGATATCACCTTAAGAGGAAAATCTATATGGTAAACACTTCTTCCTTAAAAAAAAAAAAAAAAAAAAAAAAAAGGTCTAAAGATGCCTACAGTGACTTTTCCTTCATCCAAGATGTATCCCCTAAAACTTGTAACTAACGTCCAGTGCTCAGTTTATATCACCAACTACTCAGTTACTTATAACCGGTGCTCAGTTTATACCACCAACTACTCATTTACTTATAACCGGTGCTCAGTTTATATCACCAACTACTCATTTACTTATAACCGGTGCTCAGTTTATATCACCAGTTTGGGTTTGAGAAGCTGAGACAGATAAATAAAAGAGAAAAATATTAGTAGTTATTTTATATGTAACTTTTGTTTGTATTGCTTAAGTTTTTTGGGGTTTTTGTTTTGTTTTGTTTTGTTTTTTACTATTCCTTTACTAATTTCCTTTGTCAAAATTATGTCAAAACAGCACAGTTTAATAAGGTTGATAATTACCCACACATGATTTTTACCTTCCCCAAATTTTCATTCTAGTGGATAATGCCAATGATTTCAATTCAGTTCAATAAATGTTGGAATGGTAGTATGTACATGGCCTCCAACTGACATGTTAAAGAACAATTGGTTTTAGCCACTCCGACTGGTACGAGGTGATATCTCATTGTGGTTTGATTTGCATTTCCCTGATGTGAGCACTGTTGAGCATTTTTTCATGTGTCTGTTGGTCATTTGTGTGTCTTCTTTGGAGAAATAGTTAGGAAATGACAGATGTTGGCAAGGATTTAGAGAAAGGGGAACCCTCTTACACTTTTGGTGGGAACCCAAACTGGTGCAGCCACTCTGGAAAACAGTATGGAGGTTCCTTAAAAAGTTGAAAATAGAGCTACGCTATAACCCAGAAATTGCACTACTAGGTATCTACCCCAAAGATATAAAGTAGCTATCCAAAGGGGCACCTGTACCCCAATGTTTATAGTAACAACGTCCTCAATAGCCAAACTATGAAAAGAGCCCAGTTGCCTATCAACAGATGAATGGATAAAGAAGATGTAGTGTATACACACACACACACACACACACACACACACAATTGAATACTATTCAGCCACCAAAAAAAAAAAAAAGAAAGAAAGAAAAAAAAGAAAGAAATTTTGCCATTTGCAATGACATGGATGGAACTAAAGGGTATTACACTAAGCAAAACAAGTTAATCAGAGAAAGACAATTATCATATGATCTTACTCATATGTGGAATTTAAGAAATAAAACAGAGGATCATAGGGAAAGTGAGGGAAAAATCAAACAAGGTGAAATCAGACAGGGAGACAAACCATAGAGACTCGTAATCATAGGAAACTAACTGAGGGTTGCTGGAGGAGAGAGGGGGTGGGGGAATGGGATAACTGGGTGATGGACATTAAGAAGGGCATGTGATGTAATGAGCGCTGGGTGTTATATAAGACTGATGAATCACTGAACTCTACCTCTGAAACTAATAATGCACTCTATGTTAATTAGTTGAATTTAAATTTAAAAAAGGGGAGAAAAAGAAAAGGGATAGACTTTAGGATATCTTAAATAATAATAATAATAAAAGGACAATTTGTTAAGCCTGGTGATACAGCAATTCAACAATGACAATGAATCTGTGATAACTGAGCTAAAATGGGAGACAAATATTTAAAAATAAATTGTAATGCTCAAATCATTCTGAATTATTATTTGAGAGATAAATAATAGAGGAGGAGTCATATTTTAAACATATAAAGGTTAGGAATAAGAATTTCTTTTGAAATATTTTTTTCTTACCAGGTTGAAAATGCAACATAAAAATTGAAATTACATTTGGGAAGCTGAGAATAAAATGGGCCTAGGAAAGGGAAAGAAAAGTTTTTTCCTATGAGAAATAGATCATTTCTCATAAGGAAATGTGCCTTTCACACAAGCAATCTCTTTGCCACACTGCTCTGATTCACCTGACAGCAGTGAATCAGTATCTTTTCTTCTTCTATCCCTAGAACTGTACACATTATTGATCATAGCATTGCATCTACCCAAATGGAAACAAAAATTTAATTGGAATAATCCAATGAATACAAGGTGCTTTAATGAGAAATACAATAGAATATTTACTCGGACAGCATGTCCTCCTTCATATATTTCAGATAAAATTTCTAAGAAGACCTTCACCTCCTCCTATCATACTGCGTCTCCTCTTTGACTCTGTAGAAAGTGACAGAGTAAAAAAAAGTTCTCTCCTCAAACAGTAAAATTGAATCTTACGTGTTTGATTTTTCCCATGCATCATATTTTTTAAAAAAAGAAAAGAAAATCACAAACATTTTTTGATGAAACTACTCAAATGCAAGTTTTGTAAATTGTAAAACCCTGAAAAATTTTGAAAGACTCGAAGATTGTTCATAAATACAATGGAAATCATGGCTTTGCTTGGTATATAATTCCTTTCATTGTGGGACAAAATATGTGCACATCAAATTACATCAATATAATGTAAACATGTGAAATTCAGAAATCATCTGGATTTTTGGATGAATGCAGATGAAATCTGAAGCACATTCAAATTCTATAGTTTCTTTTTTTTTTTTTTAAGATTTTATTTATTTATTTGACAGAGATAGAGACAGCCAGTGAGAGAGGGAACACAAGCAGGGGGAGTGGGAGAGGAAGAAGCAGGCTCATAGCAGAGGAGCCTGATGTGGGGCTCGATCCCAGAACGCCGGGATCACACCCCGAGCCGAAGGCAGACACTTAACCGCTGTGCCACCCAGGCGCCCCTCAAATTCTATAGTTTCTTAAACACAAAAAATATTCAAAATATTTGTTGTGTAATGTTTGGTATGACATTTTTAAACTTGTGGCTCCTCATTTTTTTATTTTTTGTTGTTATTATGATAAATCTTACTATTCATATTTTGGCCACCTGAGGTCCCTGACTGAAAAACTGTTCCCATAAAAAAATGATATTCAAGGGAGATCAAATTACTATTTAATTCATGGTTGGGAAAATACATGAGTCCCTTTCCTCCACCCCATTTTAGAGTTCTGGTAAGTGTTGCAATGGAGAAGGTAGCCTAAGTCTGTGAGTATTTGATATGTTTTTTGCCTTTTCTTTCTCCAAAGTGAGCAGTTCTCCTGAGCAAATCTTGATGTGACTTATTTACTCAATAGTAGCCTTAGATAAAATGGAATAGAAAAACTGACCTTTCAAACTGTCCTTCGTGTTATATGAAATTACAGAAGAATTTCATGTTCCTTCATGTTATATGAAATTACAGAATAATCTTTTATTAAAAGGAGTAATCATCACTAAAGACAGCCATGAAAAACCCACAGCTAACATCACACCTAGTGGTTATCTCAGGGTCCTGGGATCAAGCACCTAGTTGAGCCCCGCACTGGGCTCCATGCTTGCATTGGGCTCTGTGCTCACCTGAGAGTCTGCTTGTTCCTCTGCCTCTGCGCATCCCACAGCTCATACTCTTTGTCTTGCAAATAAATAAAATATTAAAATAGATAAATGTATAGTATTCGTGAATACTGATTTGTAAGAATTTAAGTAGGAAATTAGGGTTTGTGATGTAGCTTCAAAAACCACATTAGAGAATTTTAACCTCTACAGATGATTCTGAAATCCAGATCTGTAGAAACACTTGTTTAAATTTAATAGATTGAATTGAAGTATAAATATGTAAGCAATAATAACTGTTGTATTACATCCAATAAAAAGGAAGTAGATTAATTTGCATTTGTAGTTACAATTAATAAAAAAGAATGGAGTTTTCTTTCCTGCAAACCACACCCTCAATCATCATCAACACAATCACATCCGAGTTAACAGGTTTATAGGAGCACAAATTTCTGAACTCAAAGGGATGGAAGTTATTACTTTTTATATAGCATATTTAGGTAACTAGACAATCAGACATGACATATGTGGCAATATAAACATTTACAGTCCCTTAATAAGAGTAAAATTGAAACAACATTCATAGTATTCTATGTACGTCCTGATCCACTCCCATCTGGCTTAATTTAAAATAACTTAAGAGAAACTTAAAGGCATAATAAGGAAGGAGTTGCTATTTTGACAACAAATCAGATGAATTAAGAGTAAGCTAAATAGAGAAGAAAATAATATAAATAAAATGCAAATCTCTGATTATGAAAATAAAGGAGAAATTGTATTATGCATTTTATGTAATAAAAATAATGTTATTGATATATTAGCTCATACATTAACATATGTTATTATCCTGTAATATAAACAGTGGTCACAATCTTAGAGAAGAGAAAATGGTGGAAGTAGTCACCAGACATAATAGCAGCAACCTCAATAAAGCTGTCGGATTTGGCAGACAATGCATACCAAACTGTCCCTGAAGAAGAATTATCATCAATGCCTCATGGGACAATAAATTTAATCATAGTTATTAAATGAAAACACAGATAGTTCACTTAGTCTTCCAAATTAGAGTACATTAAATCAGGACAGATATAACTGCCCTCTTTATCTTTTTTTATATTATCCAACAATCCACATCTCATTGGCTGAAAATACGTTGGAAATTTCAGCAATATTGAGAAGGGGTATTCTTGGTTGAGATAGTTCTCTATTGTGTTATCTAATGCATCATTGAAATACTCCAAGGTCCTTGAGATTTGCAAACAGTATCCTCATCATGAATATTCATTTAAAATAAAACTCTTTTATATTGAGATTTTGTTTTACATATTAACTAAGACACAAGTGTCTGTGTAGACTTCTAAGAAATTTCAACAATCTATTTTAAATTCATAATGAAACAAAGACATTCAAATATACACTAGAAAGCAGAAGTTTAAATAGAAATTATGTACTTAAATATAAAATATTAACTACCTGTTAAATATTTTTATATAACTCTTCCATTACAAGAAGCATATTTCTAGTTGGCATTAATAAATTGTTATTGTGTCCTTTACATTCATCTACAATATAATACATATATGAATAATTGAAATATTACCTACTGTTTAAAAGAATGTTAAAGCATTACGGTCTCTCAAGATCGTGCCAAAATAGGTTTGGAAGAAAAAGTATTAATATTTAAGAACTCTCTCTTCTATATTATGACAAAACAAAGCCAAAAACATGAAATTAGCATCTGTGTGAATTTTTCATTTCCAGTTTAAAGAGTGACACGTGGATCTTGCAAGTGTATGTTACTGCACATTAACTACTTACTTGAGAATTTCTCTCAATGTTTGTAGCTGGAATAATTTGACAAACACCCAAAGTTTATATGACCCTCTGTTTTAAATAAGTTAGTGGTCATATGGAAACATCTTTGTTAGACACATACCCCTTTGTCTTATGTATGTTCACTCCACATATTGAATTTATTATCAGAGTAGGATTTGATGGTCATTGCATCATTGAAAGAACGAGCTGGGTTTTCTTCAAAAGAATTTACATTAATTATTAAGTACCTGTGGGTAGAGAAGAAGGAGTGGAGAGAATAACAAACTGTTAAGGACCCTTTACATAGTCCTTGGCTTCCACTAACTTGGTTAGTATTGTAAGTCTAGGCAAATAACTTTTGAACTTAATGTCTAAGGTCATATTAGAATTTAAGCAATAGTATGCTCAGAGAATGAATGTTCTACAGTGTACAAATACTCAAATAAAAAAATGGTGACATAGACTACAGAGGAAATAATTAGGCTGCTAATCCAAAAACGAATAGAAGGTGGATGCTTTATAAAACACATTTAAGTTAAGATTGAGGAATAAGAAGAAGCTGTCCTGCAAAGAGAAGAGACCCTAAGTAATAACTCAGGACTTAGTCATATTCAGAGAACATAAAGGAAACCACTGTGTCTACAACATTTAGCACAAGGTAAGTCAAAAAGAGGATGAGTTCAAATTCTGATCAATATTAGTGTACATAATTGAGTGAGGAAATAGAGAATTACTTAGATTTGAGATATTGAAGATATATGGTGAAATTGTAGAAAGAGAACTGAATCAGCATAGAACCAGTCTAAAGGCATCTATAATTAGAGGTCAAATATAGAAGTGCAGGAGATTGAAGAGGAGAGCCTTTTGAGGCAGAAGGAATGTGTGGTATCAAGGAAGTCAAGAAGCAAGTGCTTGGTCACATCACTCAAATGCTAGTAAGGAGGGATTGAGAAAAATGATGAGGGAAACAAGGGAAATGTGTCAATCATAATAATATTCCATCACATATATTTAAGTATTTATGCATACATATACACATATATATTTAAATATATATTTACCACATCTTCTTTATCCATTCATCAGTTGATGTACATTTGGGCTCTTTCCATAATTTGGCTATTATTGATAATTCTGCTATAAACGTTGGGATGCATGTGCCCCTTTGAATGTGTGCTTTTGTATCCTTTGGGTAAATACCTAGTAGTGCGATTGCTGGATCATAGGACAGTTCTATTTTTAACTTTCTGAGGAACCTCCATACTGTTTTCTAGAGTGGCTACACCAGTTTGCATTCCCACCAACAGTGCAAGAGGGTTCCTTTTTCTCCACATCTTTGCCAACACTTGTTGTTTCCTGTATTGTTGATTTTAGCCATTCTGAGAAGTGTGAGGTGATACCTCATTGTAGTTTTGATTTGCATCGACCTGATGATGTTGAGCATCTTTTCATATGTCTGTTGGCCATCTATATGTCTTCTTTGGAGAAATGTCTGTTCATATCTTCTGCCCACTTTGTAATTGGATATTTGTTTTGGGGGCACTTGGGGATATATATTCATCTGGCAGAAAGGGAGAGAATGATGGTCCAGAACAGGTAAAGTTACAAAAGGCTCAAACTCTTGGACAATAAGGGGTTGGAAAACATAGAAGGCAAAGTACATGAACAGTGGTTCCTTCATTGCAAAAAGAGACAAAGAGAAAAGAGAGCAAATACAGAGGATTTGCAGATTTGTTGATGAGAAGAATAAGTATATGTTGCCTTTGCTTTCTTTGTGAAATATGATGCAGCAACAGCAGCATTAATGGTTGATGTCGATAGGCAGGCTATGGGTATTTTGAAAGAAGGCATCTATTCAAAGTCTTCTTATGGAACAGGAAAGGAAGTTTATTAGAGCAACAGGGTTGGTGTGGTATTAAGTGTTCCTCTCTCTGTCTCTGTCAAATCACTTGTGCTGGTTATTTTCCCCTCCCCTGCCTATTTTCTGTATTCTCTTTACAATCTATGAGCTATCTCTGGAAATTACACTTGTACCCATAGCTGGTGATTCTTAAATTATCCTCTTTAGTTGAGAACTGGCTTCTGAACTCCAAAGTCAGAGTTTACAGTTCCTTCAATAGTTCTTCTTGGGGGGTTATAGAATAATGTCCAATTCCCTCTATCTAGAGTTTGACTCTCCTTTTTTTCCTTCCTTCCCTCTCTCCCTCCCTCCCTTCCTCCCCTCCTTCCTTTCTTTTCCCTTCACCACACACTTTTGAGAGGGAGAAATTGCCTTTGTCAGAAGAAACACAAAATTAAGATGACTCAGTTTGACAATATCCCCACAACTCAAGCCAAAATCTCACAGCTGTGCTAGACAACCACCCATTTTTTACACATTTCCCAACAACTGTATCTCCTAAATATCTACCAGTTGTGTTTCATTCTTTCCAAACCCATTTAGGTGACATTATTCATGCCTACTTCCCTGCAGAAGCCTCCTAAGGAATTTTCCTGCTTCCAGGGCCAACACACCTTCCATTTATCTCCAAATAGCTTCAAAGATTTTCTTTCAGGTATGCAATTATGATCATATAATTCACTTGTTTAAAATCTTTGGATCCTGGGGTGCCTGGGTGGCTCAATCGGTTAAGCATTGGACTTGGTTTCCATTCAGGTCATGATCTTTAGGTGGTGAGATGGAGCCCCATGTTGGGTTCAGCAAGGAGTCTGTTTGAAGATTCTCTCCCTCTGCCCCTCCCCCCACTCATTCTCTCTCTCTCTCTCTCACTCAAATAAATGAATCTTTTAAAAAATATATAATCTTTGGATCTTATCTTAGAAATAAGATAAGATAAAAGAGAGGGAGGCAAACCATAAGAGACTCTTAAATATAGCAAACAAACTGAAGGTTGCTAGAGGGGAGATGGGTGGAAGGATGGGCTAAATGGGTGATGGGCATTAAAAAGGGCACTTGCTGGGATGAGCACTGGTGTTATATGTAAGCGACGAATCACTCAATTCTACTCCTGAAACCAATACTACACCATATGTTAGCTAACTTGAATTTAAATAAAAAATAAAAATAAAGTAAAAAAATCTTTGGAGATTCTCCACAAGACACAATAAGTTGAAGTATATAAAGTGAATTGGCATTTTAAATTACTTTATGACAATGATAATACCACTATTCTTTTCCTTCTGAAGGTTACATGAGAATACAAATTATTATTCTAATTTTGCTCAGAGAGCATAGATATAGCATGTCTAAAATGATTGAGAGATGGCTTGGTGCAGCTTTATTGGACCCAGAGAGGTAATCTGATTTTCCAATTCTATTTCTGTTTTTGATTTCTTTTGCCTGACATTCAAATTGTTAACAGACAGTCAGATAAAGTTATTGGGGTATTTAGAATTCAAGAAAATGTCATTAAATTTTTTTAACATTGAAAAATATATTAAATTCTCATGTAATAAAGAATCTGAGTAAGTTGTAAAATTAGTTATCTGCAACAGTGTGTGTGCAAATTTGTATCTATTCTAATCACATGAACACATTACATATGGAAGTAATTTAAACTAGAAAATTAATGTTTGAAATCAATCTCAATGTCGTAATGGAAGTTTTAGCAATGGAGATGCCTTGTAGCATCAATGACAAAAATCCCTCAATATGTTCATGTATAGTAGGAAATGATTCAACCTAAGAAATGCAGCCATCCGGGCCTTAGTGCAACCTGTATTTGCCAAAACTTAACTATCGTATGGTCCTAAGTAGTTGACCTGATAACTCCCAACTACTTGATATGGAAAATCTGATTACCAAGGGGATACATTCCAAGCTTGTTTAAACGGGGAAATAAATAGGTGAATAAGTAGATTAAATATATGACACTAACAATTTCTGTTATTTTAGGAATAATCTGGTTATTATTTGAAGTACTTTTTAACTTCGAAAGATTTTACCTTATTAAAAAAAAGCAATAGTTCAGACCTATGATCTCAACCTGAGAATATGAAATTGATCTTAGATTTATGACTTTAATTTGAAAGATATGACATTTTTAAATTAATACATAAAGAATGAATGGTTTAGCAAACTTTTTACTATATTTATAGCTTTAATTTACTAGATGTACATATGTTGTTTAAGTAGGCAAGAATTTTTTTAAAAAATTCACAAATTTGTTCAATCAGGAAGGAACTCATTGTTTAAAGTAAAATCAAGCCTTGTAAATTAATAAATATAGTTTAAAATGCTTAAAAGAAGATCATGAATTAAGTATAAAAGTAGAAATAATTTATTTATGAGAAATGTATACATGTGAACATTAATCAAAGACTTTATATAAAATTTATATAAAATTACTTGATTTTTAGCTTGAAGTTAAAAGTTAAAGGAAAAAGTGTTCCCTAAATCCATAATCCTCATAAATTATGATTCCCTTAAACCCAAGTAAATCTTTTAGCCTAAAATCGCTGCTCTTTGGTATGAAATATCTCACATTGATACCTAAATGGATAAAAATTGTTTCAGAGTAAATGAAACTACCATCTATGTATTACAAATTTATATTGTTGATTTTATGGACATTTCCCCATCATATTTCCATATAGTAACACAATATTTCCTGTCTGCTAATACACGGGG
This sequence comes from Ailuropoda melanoleuca, assembly GCF_002007445.2. Lineage (NCBI taxonomy): Eukaryota > Metazoa > Chordata > Mammalia > Carnivora > Ursidae > Ailuropoda > Ailuropoda melanoleuca. The sequence continues at coordinate 137,527,639 of NC_048220.1, forward strand.
AAAATTGGTTCTTATCTCAGTCTCCTCTCACACTTAAATCCCAAAGCTATAGCTACATTTTGAGCACAGAGTCAAAATAAAAAGACTTAGAAAATGATCCGATGTATCCATTTTAACAATATGATTAAAACTATAACTGAGACTTGGTCTTCTGCTCCTGGGATTTGCTTCTGGGATTCTTTCTCTAAGTTTTCTTACTGAGTGAACTTCAATGGATTGCCCTTTCTTTGTGTATAATGCCTTGAATCTGACTCTATTAAAATCCTGCTCCCCAGAGTGTCATTAGATCATAAAATAATTTTGTGAAAAAAAATGTGTTGCCACTAATTTTCAACATTCTGAGACACTTTGCATAAACTTTCACTTTCTTTATTTCCAGTCCATGGTGGTGGTAGTGGTTGCAGGGTGGGGATGAGCGGTTTTTACCTTAAGTTACCTTAAGTTACCTACTTATATCACATTGTCTAAAGCCTCTATATATTTGTTTGCAAAGAGTGACTTTTATTTAGAAAGAAATAATATAGAAAGGAATTTTAATCATCTATGTCATGAAAACTAATGTGCAATTAGAAAAAGAAATTAAAATACCTATGAGAATCCTTAGTCTTATAAACAGGGTCATCCGTACATAAGACAAGTAGAAGCTGAGCCTTGTGTTTAGTGGTTTACTTGTTATCCCCTTCCCTTGCAAAACACTTCATTTCTTCTAATTGCTTCTTACTTGCCATCAGGTTTTCCCTTTTCCTGCAAAATGGTGCTTTCCCTAGGAAATAAAAACCTTATTTCATTAGAACTTCCCTCCCGAGCAAAACTTGAATCCATGATGTAGGTGGAGATATTTTACTGGGAAGACGATTGCAGGAAGGAGGGAGAGAGCAATAAGACAGGGACACAGAAAGTGGAAAATCCATTGAGGAGAGTGCTTTGCACAGATCATAACTGTAGGCAGCTGCACTTGATTCTGCTGACACTTCCCAGGCAGTGCATACACTGCCTTTCAGAATTTTTCTCCTGAAATACAGGGTAGCTGCAGCATTTATCCATGTACCTAAGAATGACCCTTGATATAAGTGCTCTTACATTCCAAGGTCACATTTGTAGGTATTAAAAAAGAACTTGGAAAGGCTCTGGAGGAGAAGGGCATAAGACTCATAGTGGAGGCATGAGACAAGATGCCATCAGCACCGGCTGATCTTGCACAGAATTGTCCTCTACAATAGTGGCTCACATCAGAGAAGATGGGACATACAGCCTGGTCTCATCTGCATCAACACTCCCTTACCCAAAACAATGGTATTTCTAACTATATATATATATACACACACACACATGTATATGTACACACACACACACACGCACACATACACATTTATGACCCTGTTTCTACACCAATGTCAACTAAATTTTCTTGAGTCTACACTACCTTCCCCTCTACCCAATACATGAGATACCCACTCTAGAAAAGGAAGTCTATAGATACAAAAAAAAAAAATCTAAATAAACACACAGCAAATTGGGTTAGTTTTTGTTATTTGAATTAGTTTTGTTATTTTTCTTTTCACTAGATGAAGAAAAGGAAGTGGAACCATATGAACCAAAAAGAAGTGAAGGGAGACACCTTAATCCTTGAGAGAGAAAATAAACTTCCTCCATCGAGGGTGCAAAAAGGGACAGTCTGTCACTCATAAAACATCTGGTTTTGTGAGATGCAGGTGAACGTCTCAGAACATCTGCTAAGATCCTAACACCCTTCTCTCCAGGACATTTCTTTATGAGATAACCCATTGTCTAATAGAAGCGTATACACTTAGTCTCCCAGAAAAGCAATGGGGTCAGTTTTGACTCCCTAGAGAGTTATGATGCCAATATGGAAAAGCATGTTCAATAAACTAGTTTTGACTCTTGAATTTATATTTGTTACAATTTGTAAAGTTATCAAGGGCGTTTTTCCCTGGGTTTCTCCAAAAGCAGATCCTTTGGTATGTGCTTGTGTTCTACCATATTTTAGGGAGTGCAACCCCAGGATGAAAAGGAGAAAAGGAGGGAATGAGACAAAGAAAAATAGAAAACCGATGCAAATGACCTTCACTTAGAATCAAGCATTATTGATTGCTTAATCTCGCAAGATCCACTTGCAAGAAGTCCTCCCAGAAGTCAGTATAGCCTGTTGGGAGGTGGATGGAAGAAAAATGTATTCGTATCTCTGATTTATCAAGGTTTTGCCTNCCCACTTGCAAGAAGTCCTATAAATGATCGTCAGTATAGCCTGTTGGGAGGTGGATGGAAGAAAAATGTATTCGTATCTCTGATTTATCAAGGTTTTGCCTAATGCATTAGTACACCCAGAATTAACCATTGCAGAAAAATCAGTCAGTCCTCTAGCTTCTCCTCTTCTTCTGCTCAGGGTCAACAACAAAGTGTCAGTGCAAGGGATGAAGTGTGTGTGGCATGAGGATGTGTTGGCATACTCTTTTGCATTGCGATGCTTGAATTTGTCCAGAGTTAACAAAGACTGGCAGTAATGTGCGCCCATTCAAAACTGAAAGTAAATGCAAGGACTTGTTTGCTCCATGGAACTGCTCTCTGCCTTCATTCCCTCTAATCCCCCCTTTCCTCTGGGCCCCAACTTCAGCAATTTAAACAATGAGGGTGTCCTGACCCCAAGGGATTCTGAAGGTCATACACACCTATCTGCCCAAATAATGCTTTATGTAGGTCACCATTGACAGCCTTGTTTAAAATTGCAACCTCAGGGTGCTTGGGTAGGTCAGTTGGTTAAGCGTCTGACTCTGGCTCAGGTGGTGATCTCAGGGTTCTGGATCAAGCCCAGCCTTGGGTTCTGTGCTCAGCAGGGAGTCTGTTTGTCCCTCTCCCTCTGCCTCTCCCCTGTCTTATGCTCTCTTTCTTTTTCTCTATTTCTCTCTCAAATAAATAAATAAAATCTTTAAAATTTTTTTTAAATTGCAACCCCAATTTCATTCCTTGTTCCCTATGTCTCTTCTTTACTTTTTTTCTATGCAGCATTGATTGTTGACTAACATATTATATATTTACCTAATTTTAAAAAAGTATGCTCGTCCCTAGAATGTTAGCTCTGTTAGGAAGAAATTATCAGTTTTTTTCTCCACAGTATTCTCAGCATCTGGAGAAGTACCTGACATGTAGACATTATATATATATATATTTTTTTAATTCAAGAATGTTTGAATAAATATATGTTCACAATTCCTTAGTCATTTTCTTGTCTAAACAAACTGGTAAAATATCTAGATACATTTTGAATCAGTGTATTAGTGCTAAATTATAATTCATATTAAGCATCTTTAAAGTATCTTTAAAAATTATAGCTTTTGCCTTCCATTTTTTTATTTGTGTTTTCCATGGATCTCTAGATATAATTCTGCTGAAATGGACATTATTCACCAGTATAATATTTAAAAGTGAGTAGGTAAATGCTTTACTTCCTGAAGCCTTGGGTTTGTCTAACTCATCTTTATTTTGTGTTGTACAGCGGATGACATTCCACCGGGTCACAGAACTGTTGAGTTACATTCATTTATTTTGCATACATTGTAGAAATTCCTCTGTTGTGGTCACGTAAAGTGGCTGAGAAATCTAAAATCATCTTCTTATTTTCCTTCTAAAGTGACCTCCTATATCTTTTCCCTGAACAGTTGCAGGTGTCTTTCTTTAAACTTGAAGATCAATGAGTTTACCAAAAAATCTCTCAGTCTTTTTGATCTTTGTTAATGTTTCTCGAGTCATTGAAATACAGTGAGTGGTGTGAACTGCTTTATTCTTTTTCTTTTAGGAAATGTTCTTGTGTTTATTCCGCATAGTTTTTGTATCCTTTTCTTGGCCTACACATCAATTTTCAAATACATCAATTATGTGCATTTTGCATCTATAGTGTATGTATCCAAAAGAATAATCTTCTTGAAATTCATCTTTATTTGTTGCTTTCTCTCACTGCTCGGGAATAGCCTCACGTTTGTCTCCATTGTTTCTCCCATTGCCGCTTTATCTGCAGAATCTGTTTTGCAGGATTTATTTATTTTTTCCCTCTGAATGTATCAAATCCCTCCATTTTGTTGTGGTCTCCTTGCTTTCTTTTCTTTATTCTGCCAGTATGCCTTCACCTTATTCTAAATGTCATTTTATTTCATGTTGTTCATATTTTGTTTAATATGTTTTAATGCCTCAAAACTTTGTACCATAAAATGTCTTCTTTTTCAGAGAGCAAATTTTTCAAAGAATCTGATCAGTAACTTTTTCCATAATAAAAAAGTTTTCCCAACAGTTTGTTCTCATAATCAGTTTTATATGATTATTTATATTTGAGTCATCTAAGTCTATCTATACCCTTTACTTTTGTCCTCCTAATCACTGCTAGAAATTCTTGGTTACATTTTTTAAATCATTAGAAGGTGCATATGTTATTTTTAGGTTTTCAGTTGACGGATATTGACCAAGATATGCTGAAGTTATTTGGGAAAATTCTAAGGACCGTGAAATAATACCCTTCTTTTCCTCCCAGGTTTCAATTTTTTTTTTGAGATTGTATTTATTTATTTGAGAGAGAGAGAACATGAGCAGGGTGGGGGTGGTACAAAGGGAGAGAGAGAAGCAGACTCCCCCCTGAGCTGGAAGCTGGACTCTATCCCAGAAGTCTGGGATCATGACCCGAGCCAAATCCACTAAACTACCCAGGCACCCCTTCCCAGGTTTCAAAGGAATTACTAAATATCTCAAAGAATGCCAGATAAAGGGCAACTTACTCTCTCTATTCCTAAAAGAGCTGTTCTTCTCCCAAACTTCATCTTTTCCATTTTTGCTTCTCCCTGATAGTAGGGTCTCTGCCCATTCGCTTCACTGTGGTTGAAAATATCTTGCCCAGTTGCTCCGTCTACTTCATTCCTTAGATGCAACATAAAATATTATTTCTTCAAGGAAGCTTCACCTCACTTTTCAAACTAAATTAATTCACCCATCCCATCACCTCTCATAAGAAATAAATGCCTATTTTTTTTTAATGTTTGCTGGTCAAAGTACCTTCATTACTAGTTTATCTCCATGTAAAGAGACTAGTATAAATTTCACATCACAGTGGATCTGGTGTCTAACAGAACACATAACACTTACTACTTATTTAATACAAAATTCTGAAGGGGTGAACAAAGATTTGTAATGAAGAAAAAATAACAAATAATTGTGTAGTGCTTACTGTGTTGGCAGATACTGTTTTCAGTACTCTACGTTTATTAACTGAATCCTTGCAACAACCCAGGGTGGTAGGGAGAATGACTTCTCCATTTTACAGGTGAGGATCCTGAGGCACGCACAGGTCTATAACTTGCTTTGGGTCACAGAGCTTGTAAGTGGCAGCACTTAGGTTTCAAACATAGACTCCAGTGCTGAATCTAAGATCTGAGATTGTTTCTCTCTAATTATAATAAATTATAAACTTTTTCTTATCTAAGAGTTCAAAGGTAGCTGAATTTTTTTACCTCTTTCATCCATGTCTCCCACCCCCCACAACATGCCTCTCCACTAAATTGTTCTCTGTATCTATGAACTTAGTTTTGTTTGTTTGTTTTTTTGTTTAAGATTCCACATATGTGAGAGATCATACAGTATTTGTCATTCTCTAACTTATTTCGCTCCATAATGCTCTGGAGGTCCATCCGTGTTGTCACAAATGATAAGATTTTGTTCTTTTATCCTGAATAATATTTCATTGTGTGTGTGTGTGCGCACGCAACAATTTCTTTATCCATTCACCCATCAATAGACACTTAGGTTGTTTCCATCTCTTGACTATTATAAATAATGCTGCAGTTAACATGGGGGACACATATATCTTTTTGAGTTAATGTTTTCATTTTCTTTGAATAAACACCCTAAAGTGGAATTGGTGGATCATATGCTAGTTCTATTTTTAATTTTTTAGGAAACTTTGTACTGTTTTCTATCGTGGTTTTTTACCTATTTATATTCCTACCAATAGTGCATGAGGGTTCTTTTCTCTCCACATCTTCATCAACTCTTGTTATTTCTTGTCTTTTTTTTTAAAGACTTTATTTATTTGAGAGACAGAAAAAGAGAGAACAAGCAGTGGGGAGGGGCAGAGAGAGAGAGAGAAGCAGACTCCCTACTGAGCAGGAAGCCTGACATGAGCTCAATCCCAGGACCCAGGGATCATGACCTGAGCTGAAGGCAGACGCTTAACTGATTGAGCCACCCAGGTGACCCTTGTCTTTTTGATAATAACCATTCTAATGAGTATGAGGTAATATCTCATTGTGGTTTTTATTTGCATTTCCCTGATGATTCATGATTTTAAGCATTTTTTCATATACCTATTGTCCATCTGTATGTCTTGTTTAGAAAAATGTCTATTAAGATATTTGGCTCAATTTTTTTAAAGGTGCTCAGTCTTTAATCAGGTAGATGTAAACCACAAGGACAACCACTATATTCACTAAGATTGATAAAGCCAAACAAATAAACAAAAGTGTAATAACAACCATGGACAAATACATAGAACAATGGAAATGCTTACGCTTAGACCATTTGACATAACTGGGTCATATACTCATGTTAGTCATAGGGTATATACATCTTCAAATTTGTTAGACATTGCCAATTTTTCCAAAGTGGTTGTACTAACTTATATACTTGCCAAAATCTTCTGCCCGTATTTTAATCAGATTTATTTTGTTATTGAGTTGTATAAGTTCTTTATATCAAGTTGTATACATTCTTTATAAGTTTGGGATATTAGCCCTTATTCCATACATAATTTGCAAATAAATTCCACCATTCAGTAGGCTGCCTTTTCATTTTGTAAATGGTTTCCTTTGTTGCACAAAAACATTTTTGTATGGTGTAGTCCCCCTTATTTATTTTTGCTTTTGTTGATTTTGCTTTTGGTTTTAGATTAAAAAATCATTGCCAAGGCCTATGTCAATGGCTTTACCACCTAGAGTTTTATGATTTCAGGCCTACATTCAAGCCATTAATCCATTTTGAGTTATTTTGTGTGTGTGGTGTAAGATAGTCATCAAATTTCATTCTTTTCCATGTGGCTGTCCTGTTTTCCCAGCACAGTTTATTCTTTTTTTTTTTTAAAGATTTTATTTATTTATGTGACAGAGAGACAGCCAGCAAGAGAGGGAACACAGCAGGGGGAGTGGGAGAGGAAGAAGCAGGCTCCCAGCCGAGGAGCCTGATGTGGGACTCGATTTCAGAACGCCGGGATCACGCCCTGAGCCGAAAGCAGACACAACGACTGCGCTACCCAGACGCCCCCCCAGCACCGTTTATTCTTGATGAAGGTAACATTCCTCTTTTTTTAAAATTCATCCTCTTTTTAAAAAAAAAATTATTTAATTTATTTATTTTGAGAGAGAGAGTGCAAGCAGGGGGAGGGGAAGAGGGAAAGGGGGAGACAATCTCAAGCACACTCCCTGCTGAGTGTGGATCCCACTCTGGGGCTAATCTCACAACCGTGAGCAGAAACCGATAATCCCATGTTTAATTGACTGAGTCACCCAGGCGCCCCCTCAACTCATTCCTCTAACAGACATGTTGAGCTTAGAGCTATGTATGGAACAACTTCCTGTTAAAAACAAAATAAAACAAAACCTAAAGGCTGACTGAGTGAAAAAGGCAAAATCAGCATATGAGAAGAAAACCATATCAAAGTGACTATAAGAAACTAGGAAATGATCTTGCCATAAACTCCACCCCTGGGAGCACCAACCCACAACCAGGAGGCAACTCAAAACTTCTCCCTGAGAAGTGGAGGGTTCGAACCTGATATCGCCCACCTTTCCTTTTAAGACCTGCAACTGAGAGATGAGCCCCAAACCATCTACCTTTGAAATTCAATGGGGCTCCTGTCCTAAGACTCACAGAGTAACAATCTGGGGGATAGCCCATAAAGGACCCACACACTCAGACTTAACAAAAACAACTGGGTAACTAAATGGTTCATATTCACTATAGAGTTTAGTGAATTTGAAGCAACTCCATGATAAAATTTCTAGTGAGAAGAGCAAATGGCAAATAAGTATACAAATTAACATGGCCTTTTAGTAATGAAAACTATATCCACATGCAATTCCATATGTAGTTAGCATTAGAAAACTTTCAACAATGTTAGTTCTTCCACATTGGTCATATATATTAACATGGCAAAATAAATTACCAATTGGTATAACTCTTAAACCTAGAATCAATAGTAAGAATTATTATTAAAGTGAACACAAAATGTTACATATAATTATTGTCCTTTTTTTCACTGTATTTTATTTTATTTTATTTTAAGATTTTATTTATTTATTTGACAGAGAGAGAGAGCACAAGCAGTGGGAGCAGGAGAGGGAGAGGGAGAGAGAGAAGCAGGCTCTCCACTAAGTGGGGAGCCCAATGCAGGCACAGATACTTAACCAACTGAGCCACCCAGCACCCCCGTTACTATATTTTAAGACCTAAGACTTAATATTTTATTTAGTTTTGCAATTCTGTTTATAGAACAATGCCTGGTTCTATAGCACAATGTATTAGGTGCTCAGGAAATCTCTGAACGGCACTGATGGTGATGTGTAATCGTCATGCACCTTAGCCTCGTGTAAAGCGGATTAATCTGCTCTTGCTCCTTGCTTTCATCAGTGGCCTAAAAGTAATTTATAGGTTTTCTAATATGCTCTGGTTACTTAAGGCCATATATATATTATATTATATATATTATATATATATATATTATGTATGTATATAATTATTGTTCTTATAGCTAACAGAACACTTACTCCAAGTAAGACAATCCTCTCAGTACTTATATTAACACACACAAGGCCATATATATATATAGCATAAAATTATTGTTCTTATAGCTAACAGAACACTTACTCCAAGTAAGACAATCCTCTCAGTACTTGTATTAACACATTTCATCCTCATAACAACCTGATGAGACAGACATTGCTATTAACCCCATTTCCGCAGATGAGAAAAGAGAGATTTGGTAAGTTACCCCACATAGGTAGTGCATGGCAAAACTCATATTTGAACTCAGGAGTCTGGCTGCCCAACCACACTTTTTATCATTACACTAGTATGATTTTAGTGAGTGCACATATATGGAAATTAGTGGTGAATAAGTGTGGTCTGATACACCTTAAAATGTCTCATATTCAGGATTGTCATTTACATATGTGTAATATACATGAAAATATATAAAGATGAATATGATTTATGAAAGTAAATCACTGGTCAAAAAAATTTTATTATTTCAAAAATATTGTGGTAAGGAGTGAGAAATACTTCTTTAGTGCCTTGTCTGTTGCAAATCCCTGAATATATGTTTTATTCTACAAACCATGAAGACATAGAAATATTAATATACATCTCTCTCTCTCTTAGACACACACACAGAGCAAATATTAAGGAGATATGCATAAACTCATGGTACCAATATATGCTATTAGTGCATTCTTACATAATATATTCAAGGTAATATTGCATTAAGAGTAAGTTAAAATGTTCAAGTCAACCTACAGCAAATGGTCTTTACCATTTTAATAAATTACATGTGGAGCTTGCATCTTTTGTCACTCTCTGTTGACATAATATTTAAGATGTTTGAAGGAAAAAACCACAGCAACTAAGAAATATGCAATCAGTTGTTTAAGCAAATATATAAAAGCAGGATATATGCATTGTACTAATATGTTTGCCTGCAAATATGGTAATATACTTTTGTTAACAGATCATTTTTTCTCTTGCACTTCCCCAAATCACACTATATTGACTGACAGACCACATGCTAGGTTGGATGTGTTGTTCTGACCATACTGACAAGCACAAAATGTATAAGCTGGCTTCAGGTCTAATGGTTTGCAATTGACAGTTCCAGTCACCTAAATATCTGTCTTTCATCAGGATTTCGGTACCTTATATCTTCTCCGTTTGGAGCTGAAATAACTGAGATCTCTTCTTTTGTAAGGAATACAGTCTGTTTTTACAGCTTCCGATTTACCTCTTTGTATCCTTAACTAGGGGTCGTACAGGAACTCCTGAGAAGATACACGGCATTGTGCCCGAGTAAACCTGAGGATAAGCCTGATAAAGAACAAAATTGGAAAGTCAGTGAAATGGATTTCTCACTGTATTTTATATTTGATGGATACACTCCTATTACAGGGTCTTTATTTTGGTATTCTGTCAATTTTCTAAAAATATTTTCGTTTCTGACATATCAGATTTTTTCCCTTTACCTTATCTGTTGAACGTGTCATTTCCACTCAATTTTGAGCTTGAGGAAAATAATGTTTTTCCATGTACCCATTCTGAATTGTAAGAATACTGAATGTATTTTAAATAACGACAGAATATATTTACCTTCAATGTTCTTTTCGGCTTCTGTCTAATTAATGCCCCAGATAAGACAGAACAGTCTTTGGGGCTTTCGATTATCTTTCTGAATTGCATTTTTCTCTTTCCTGGGGACCTAAAATATCACCATTAGCTTTACTCACATCAGAAGGATGGCTTTCTTTTTATCAAAGTGATTTGATCAATTTAAAACATTTGAACAACTACTGCAGCAAGAAATGGAAGAGATGGAGGAATTCTCAAGGATCCAAAAAGTTAAGGCAATTTGAGGCCATAAATTCTCCCATTCTTCTAAAGAAACACCTTATAAAACAACCTGTGATATGAAAACAGGAGAAGACTCCTTTTATCATTTATTTTTTGGCAAAGAATTTTAAATCTGTAGGCGTCAGTGATATTTACTTGTTCTTTGAACTTAGGGGGAATTTCTGAAACGGTACACATGACTTGCCAAGCTATAAGTGTTTTCTTTTCCCTTCAAAGGTTATTCATAATTGCCAAGCATGAAGAAATAAATCTCATAACAAACAGAACTGGTATGTCAGTGTCATTTGCAATGGGAACTGTTTTGCAGTAGGTATAGCCCATAGAAAAGGGCCTAGGGTACTTGGTATTTTTTGTTCTTGGGACTTAATCTCTGGAGGCTATTTTAAAAGCAGAAAGGGCATGTTTACAGACTTATTTCCAGGCAAGCATTGGGATATTATTGATCCCAAATTTCTACTGTGTGTTCACGTGTAAACTGCAAATAGCATCATGACCTGCAAAGTGGTATTTATTTTTTTTGACACAGTGACAGTTGGACGTATTAACAAAATTCATTCATCCAACAAAAATTTGGTAGGGAGAGGGTTCTTACTAAATTCAAGAATAGAAACTAGCTTCCATCAATTCAGTAAACAAGCATTCATGTAAGATTTTTAGAGTATGTGCAATGCATAACTGCAATGAAGTGTAAATACAGGACTTGAGGGGAAATCACTACCTAATAAGAGAAGCACTAATACTGGGCAAAACAGACAAGCCCTGCTGGTTTTTTTTCCAGAATCTTAAGGAAATCTTTATCTGGTAGGCATAGGCAGGGGACTCTTCACTGCGAACAGGGAATGTTTGATTGGGACATTTAAATTACCATTCTACTTTTCATAACCAATGTATATATGAATTTTTCAATCAACTTTTCAGTCAATTAGAGGGATTAAAAAGGGGGCAGCTCACACACACGTAGATCTGATGATTTTGCTTAACGTGTGAAAAGGGTTGATACATACCGACTTTAGCTTGGTAGGATAAAGGAAGAGAAAGGAGTGATTTTCTATGGGATATGAATGCATGTGTAACGGATATGCTGTGTCTACAGTGTATTCTTAGGTATACATTTTATTAATAGGATAGCTTCTTTCTCATCACATCCTCTTATATGTCCATCATTAAACTTTCCAGGAAAATCAAGGACCACAGAACAGAAGATAAGGGATCACCTTCCCCTCTGCATCAATATGTTATGGGAATACTAAGACTGGTGGAGGTATGTGTCACAATCTCTCTACTCCAGGGCTCGAAGAATATGGTTCAAGAGTTGTTGCATTGGGGGTGGGGGGAAGAATAGCAAATCCAAAATGACTTTTATTTCCCTTTCGTATCGGAGTATAAATGATGTCCTTAGTCCTTTCAGGTTGCTATAACAAACTACCATAGACTGAGTGGCCTAAACAACAAACATTTGTTTTTCACAGTTCTGGAGGCTGGGAAGTTCAACATCAAGGCACCTGCAGATTTGGTGTCTGGTGAGAGCCCAGTTCCTGGTTCATAAACAGTCATCCTCTTGCTGTGTCCTCATGTAACAGAAGGGATGAAGGATCCCTCTGGAATCACTTTTATAAGGGCACTAATCCCATTCATAAGGATTCTGCTCTCATGAACTAATCACCTCCCAAAGTCCCCACATCCTCATACCATCCCACTGGGAATTAGAATTTCAACATATGAATTGGGCCAGGGGAGACACAAACATTCTGTCTGTAACAGACGATGACAAGTGAGTGATGACAAGGTGGCAGAAANATGACAAGGTGGCAGAAAGGCCAGGAGCCTAGTGTCACACAGAGGATATGGTTCAGAGTAACATTTAGCGCCAGCAGGGTTCCAATTTCAGAAATCAGCCACTGTGGCAGTAGGATGTGTAGGCAGCCACCTGCTAGTCATAATTCAGAGGACAGGAGGCAGTACACATCCCAGGACCATCATGGTCCCTGGAGCCTCCCTCACTCCAGTGACAGATAAGTAACATTATTTTGATCTGTCTTTATTATCTTGATGAGGAGCAAGTAGAATAGGAAAATCTGAAAGACTAAGCAGTAAGGCAGAAAGACTGATAAAACGTGAAGGAAATAACAAACTCTATATAATGCTATGACAGGTATTTCTCTAAAATCTTTATGTACATAATTGAGTTTTAAAAATCATGAAGCCCTAGGTGATAGTTACTATTCTTATTTCCTATTTTAAAAACATAGCCATTGAGGCAGGAGAGGGGACATTCACTGGCCATAGTAGTGCCAAGTATTAGTCCCAAGCAGTCTGGCTCCAAAGCCCACGTATCAATCCACTGTACCACACTGCCTTTTTTGGGCAGCTAGGTGAGAAAATAGTATGCTTTCAAATATCTTCTGAGCAACAGGTATAAATTTCTTAACTGAGATAAATACAGAATAATCAAAGTGCAGTTTAACTGTGACTCTGAACAGCATTTGGTATACTTCAGACGTATTCCCAGTAAATCCTTTTGTGAATTAGACTTCCACATGAAGACATGGTATTTTCAGTAGAACCTAAGATTTTTATTTAATTCCTACCATGAATTTTGACGTGACTGGGCTGATAGAATTAAGCTGTTCCATCCATAGTTTAGAATTTAATTTCTCTCAAAACTAAAAGAAGACATGGTGAGGTGTGTAATTAAGCATAAAAACACAGTCCACGGTCTTAAAATAATTCCAAAAGTGCATAGAAAATAGAACCTTGAGAGAATTAGAACTGTGTTTGATTTTTTTAAAAATGAACGTAAAAACACATTTATTTACCCTCAGACCACTTTAATTAATAGTGTTTACTTACTTAGTAATTATTTCAAAAATGTATTTTTATATTAGGAAAGTTTAAAGGGAAAATTTGCCTGTCCATGATCTTAGTAATATTTCTCTGTGATCCTAGTGATATTTTTTGTTGCATTTCATCCCAATGTACTTTTCTATGTACTTCTGCAGTTTCAATGATATCATGGGTACAATATAGATAACATTATATGATACATATTTCATAATTTCTTTAAATACTTCACCATGTATAATATGTTTATGTATCTATGCCAAAAGTTTATTAAAATATTTCATGTTCCAAAAATATAAGGTCATATCAATAATCTTCTATGGTAAATAATATTACAATAATTATTGTTTTTCAATAAATATTTGGCTACATTTCAGATCAGTTCTTTAGGTTAGATTGCCAAATGAGGAGGAGATTTTTCATTGATTCATTTGACATAAATTTATTAAACAATTAGTATGTGCCAGGGATTGTTGTAGGTATGTCCCGCAATGAAAACACACACACACACACACACACACACACACCTCTGTTCTTATGAATTTTAAAGATGGAAGACAGACAATTAGTAAATTAATAAATAAATATAAATGTAGTATGTCAGATATGGGAACAGAGATTGATATGGGAAATACTTTTATATTGGATGGTTAAGGAAGTTATTTCTAATTAGAACTTCATGAGTGACCTGCATGAATTAAGTAAACAATCCACAGGGAAAGCTAATCTAATATAGTAACTTCTTTAGAAAATACATAAGAACACATTTTACTCCTGTATGAGGCCTGAGTTACCTTGACCAAAATGAAACAAATATATTAAAAGAAAATAAAACTATGGACCAATATTTTTCATAAGCATCAATGTAAAAAAATTCATAACAAAATATTGGCCAATAAAATCCAGTAACATATATGAAATAAACATCACGGCAAATTAAAGATTATGCCAAGAGTTCAAAGTCATAGAGAAAGAAATAAACTCATTTTCCAAAGAGAATAAATGATATGTGCTGATGTGCATACAAAATCTTAGAGAATTTACAAAAAAGAAGTCTGCTAGAACAAAGAAGACTTTTAGAAGTAAGAATACTAGATCAATAAACAAAAAATGTATTTCTATAAACTGAAAGATAAAAATGGAAAAATACTATTTCAAATAACATACAAATGTAAAATACTTTAAGACTTGAACACTGGAAGTTTTAAAATTTGACTTTTAACACAAAATTCAGTTTCTATTCCTTATATATAGCAATTCAGACTTCCTGGGATGTCTGGGTGGCTCAGTTGGTTAAGCATCTGCCTTCAGCTCAGGTCATGATCCCAGGGTCCTGGGATCGAGTCCCACATCAGGCTTCTTGCTCAGGGGGTAGGTAACCTGCTTCTCCCTCTGCCTGCTGTTTCCCATGCTTGTGCTCTCTTTCTCTGTCTCTCTGACATAATAAATAAATAAAATCTTTGAAAAAAATTAAACTTCTATTTATTCTTGTGTCAGTTTTTGGAATTTGTCAATTTCATCTAAATTGTTGAATGTGTTTTTTAGAGTTTGGAAGATTGCAGTGGAGTAGGAAGACCCTCGGCTCACCTCGCCCCACAAATACAACTAGATAACTATCAAATCATCCTAAATTCCCCAGAAATTGACATGAAGACTGGCAGAACAAACTCCACAACTAAAGGTAGAGAAGAGACCACATTGAAGAAGGCAGGTAGTGCAGAAATGCCATTTGGGGAATAGATTGTGGCCACTGTAAGAGCCAAGGTTGCAGAGAAAGGCAAGAAATAGACTAGCACATAGGGGAGCACACTAGGAAAACAAATCCACATAGCAATTGGCTTTGAAAGCAAGAGGGGATGAATTTTGTGAGTTCTACCAACTAGCAGGGCTTAAAGCTTAAAGTTTTAAATATCAGTGGGCATGGCTGAGATAGAGCCCAGAGGGCTCTACACTGCTCTTGGAGAGAAGGCAGGCAAACAACCTGCAGACACACAGCATGGAAACAGGGAACTGAAGTACCTGGGGCACAGAGTGGGGAGGTTATTTGCTCATTTCAGAGTGCATCCCAGAGAGGCAGCATTCTCAGAGAGACCCTTTGGGAACAAATGAACTGGCTGGTGCCATTTCCCTTTCCCACCCCTCGACATAAGCACAGGACCACCTGTGCGAATGGGTGCAGTGTCATTACCAACTACCTAACTAGCTTACACCAAGCCTCCCTCCCCTATGTTTAGTTGGAACCATCACTCTCAGTCACACTTGCCTCAGTCTCAGAGGGTCCTCCCCATTCTCCAAGAAGAACTGCCCAAACCCCTGTTCACACCATGTCTCCTGACATGGGAGTTTTGTGAAGCCCTAGTTCTGGTGGTGGTGACAACAGGTCTCATTTCATAAACATGAATGTGCCACATTCAGGCTAGGGACTAAATGCTGTCCACAACAGGCAAAGAGAGCCTCTTCAGATGACTGGTCTGAAGGATAAAGCAGCCAGGACAAACAGCAGAGCACATGCAGCACACATTGGGGACAGTACCAGATGTACCATGTCCTGGGGAATAGGGGACACTACGCACCAGACCACTATAGGACTTTTCTTTATAAGGCCATCACACTCAAGAATAGGAGATGTAGCTGACTTTCCTAACACAGAGGAACAGGCACAGAGACTTAGACAAAATGAGAAGACAGAGAAATTTATCCCAAATGAAAATCGGGACAAGGCTACGGCCAGAGATCTAAGCGAAACAGATATAACTAACATGCCTGATAGAGAATTTAATGATTATAAGGATATTCACCAGACCTTAGAAAAGAGTGGAAGATGTGACTGAGACCCTTAATGCAGAGATAAGGAATAACATAGCAGAGATGAAGTGCTCAGTAAACGAAATGAGAAAAACACACTTGATGGAATAAACAGCCAGCCAGAAGAAGCAGAGGAATGAATGAATGACATAGAAGACAGAGTAATGGAAAGTAATCAAGCTGAACAAAAGAGAGAAAAAAGAATGATGCAAAACAAGAACAGACTTAGGGAGATCAGTGACTCCATCAAACATAATAACATTTGCATTCTAGGAATCCCAGGAGAAGACGTGAGAGAAAAAGGGGCAGAAAATTTATTTGAAGAAATAATAGCTGAAAACTTCCCTAATCTGGGGAAGAAAACAGGTATCCAGATCTAGGAGGACAGAGAACCCCCATCAAAATCAACAAAGTAGTATGTTAACTAACTGGAATTAAAAAACAAACAAACAAATCTACAAAAGCAGATTCACACCAAGACCCATTGTAATAAAAATGGCAAAATATTGTGACACAGAAAAAAATTTTTAAACCAGCAGGATAAAAGAAGACAGTGACATACAATGGAAAACCTATAAGGCTAGCAGGGGATCTTTCAGTAGAAACTTTCCCAGAAGAGTACTGGCATGATACATCCAAACTACTGAATGGGGAAAATCTGCAGCCAAGAGTACTCTACCCAGCAAGGCAGTCATGCAGAATAGAAGAAGAGATAGAGTTCTCAAATAAAAATGAGAGGAATTCATGACCACTAAACCAGCCGTGTAAGAAATATTAGAGAAAAATATTCAAGTGGAAAAAAGAAAGTGAAGTTAAGAAACACAAAAGCAGTAAAAAAGAATATTTCTGTGAGAATCCATTTAGGAACTCACAAAATAAAAGGGTATAAAATATAACAACATATACCTAAAACATGGAGAAGAGAGGAGTAAAGAAGGGGTTCAAGCTTAAATGTCATCAACTTAATATAGACTGTTATGTGCAGAAGAGATTATATACAAACTTAATGGTAAGTGTATATCAAAAGCCATTAATAAATATACAAATAACAAAGAGAAAGAAATCCAAATATATCACTAAAGAAAATCATCAAACTATGAAAGAGATAAAGATAAGAAAGGATCAGAGAAAATCTTCAGAAACAACCACAAAACAAATAATAAAATGACAGTAAATACTTTTCTACTAATAATTACTTTGAAGGTAAATGGATTAAAAGATCCAATCAAAAGATGTAGGCTGACAGAGTGGATAAAAAGACAAGACCCATCTATATGCTGCCTACAAGAGACTCGTTTTAGACCTAAAGACACCTGCAGATTGAATGTGAGGAGATGGAGAAATATCTACCATACAAATGGATGTCAAAAGAAAGTCAGAGTAACAATACATACAACAGACAAAATGGACTTTAAAACAAAGACTGTAACAAGAGACCAAGAAGGACAGCATATAATAATAAAGGGAACAATCCAAAAAAAAAAAAAAAAGATATAACAATTGTAAATATTTATGCAACCAACATAGAAGCACCCAAATACCTAAAACAGTTAATAACAAACACAATGGAACTAATCAATATTACAGTAATAGTAGGGGACTTTAATACTCTACTTACATCAATGGATAGATCAGCTAAACAGAAAATCAATAAAAAAAACAATGGCTGTGAGTGGTACACTGGAATAGATGGATTTAACATATCTTTAGAATATTCCATCCTAAAACAGCAGAATACACATTCTTTTCAAGTGCACATGGAACATTCTCCATAATAGATCATATATTAACCCACAAAACAAGCCTAAATTCAAGAAGATTGAAAGCATACCATGCATCTTTTCTGGCCACAACACGATGAAACTAGATGTCAACTGGAAGAAAAAATCTGGAATGACCATAAATACATGGAGGCTAAATAACATGATACTAAACAATAAATGAGTAAGCCAGGAAATAAAACAGGAAATAAAAAAGTGCAAGGGAACAAAAGAAAATGAAAATACAATGATCCAAAACCTTTGGGATACAGCAAAAGCAGTTCTAAAAGGGAAGTTTAGCAATACTGGCCTATCTCAGGAAGCAAGAAAAATATCAAATATACAACCTAACCTTATACCTACAGAAGCTAGAAAAAGAACAACAAACAAAACCTAAAACCAGCAGAAGGAAGGAAATTATCAAGATTGGAGCAGAAATGATATAGAAACTAAAAAAATAATAGAACCGATCTAAGAAAAAAGGAGCTGGTACTTTGGGGGGAAAAAGCAATAAAATTGATAAACCTCTAGCTAGACTCATCAAGAAAAAGGAGAAAGGATTCAAATTAATAAAATCACCAATGAAAGAGGAGATATAATTAATACTATAGAAATACAAATAATTATTAAGAGAACATTATGAAAAATTATATGCCAACAAATGGGACAACTTAGTTGAAATGGATATATTCCTAGAAGCATATAACCTAACAAAACTGAAATAGGAAGAAGTACAGAATTTGAACAGACTGATAACCAGCCAAAAAATTGAATCAGTAATCAGAAAAACTCCCAACAAATAAAAGTCCAGGACCAGATGGCTTCACAGATGAATTCTACCAAACATTTCAAGAGGAGTTAACACCTATTCTTCTCAAACTATTCCAAAAAATAGAAGAGGAAAAACTTCCAAATTTATTTCACGAGGCCAACATTACCCTGATACCAAAACCAGATAAAGGCATCACTAAAAAAGAGAACTATAGGCCAATCCCCAAAGAATATACATGCCAAAATCCTCAGCAAAACACTAGCAAACTGAATTTAACAATACATTAAAAACATCACTCACCACAATCAAGTGGGATTTATTTCTGGGTTGAAGTGTGGTTCAGTGTTCACAAACCAATCAACATGAGATGTTGCATCAATAAGAGAAAGAATAAAAAGCATATGATAACTTCAATAGATGCAGAAAAAGCATTAGACGAAGTACAATATCCATTCATGATAAAAAAAAAAACCCTCAACAGAGTTGCTTTAGAGGGAAGATACCTTCACACAATAAAGGTCATATATTAAAAACCCACAGCTAATGACATCCTTAATGGAGAAAAACTNCAATATCCTTAATGGAGAAAAACTGAGAGCTTTCTCCCTCAGGTCAAGAACAAGACATGGAGTCTTCAGTTTGTTTCTCATAGTCCATAGTCTCTCATGTTTCATTCCCCCTTCTGATTACCCCCCTTTTCTTTATCCCTTTCTTCCCCTACCGATCATCCTAGTTCTTATGTTCCATAGATGAGAGAAATCATATGATAATTGTCTTTCTCTGCTTGACTTATTTCACTTAGCATTATNACATCACTCACCACAATCAAGTGGGATTTATTTCTGGGTTGAAATGTGGTTCAGTGTTCACAAACCAATCAACATGAGATGTTGCATCAATAAGAGAAAGAATAAAAAGCATATGATAACTTCAATAGATGCAGAAAAAGCATTAGACGAAGTACAATATCCATTCATGATAAAAAAAAAAACCCTCAACAGAGTTGCTTTAGAGGGAAGATACCTTCACACAATAAAGGTCATATATTAAAAACCCACAGCTAATGACATCCTTAATGGAGAAAAACTGAGAGCTTTCTCCCTCAGGTCAAGAACAAGACATGGATGTCTACTCTCACCACTGTTATTCAACATAGTACTGGAAGTTCTAGCCACAGCAGTCAGACAACGAAAAGAAATAAGAGGCATCCAAATTGATAAGGAAAAAGTAAAACTTTCACTATTTGCAGGTGATATGATAATGTATATAGAAAACCTGAAAGACTCCATCAAAAAAAATTATTAGAATGGATAAACAAATTCAGTAAAGTTGCAGGATACAAAATCAATCTAAANGAACAAGACATGGATGTCTACTCTCACCACTGTTATTCAACATAGTACTGGAAGTCCTAGCCACAGCAGTCAGACAATGAAAAGAAAATAAGAGGCATCCAAATTGATAAGGAAAAAGTAAAACTTTCACTATTTGCAGGTGATATGATAATGTATATAGAAAACCTGAAAGACTCCATCAAAAAAAATTATTAGAATGGATAAACAAATTCAGTAAAGTTGCAGGATACAAAATCAATCTAAAGAAATCTATTACATCTCTATATACCAATAATGAAGCAACAGAAAGAGAAATTAAGAAAACAATCCCATTTATAATTACACCAAAAGTAATAAGATACCTAAGAATAAATCCAACTAGAAGTAAAAGTCCTCCACTCTGAAAACTATAATGCACTGATGAAAGAAACTAAAAATACACAAAGAGTTAGAAAGATTTCCATGGTCATGTATTGGAAGAACACATGTTATTAAAATGTCTATACTACCCAAAGCAATTTACATATTTAAGGCAATCCCTATAAAAATGTTGACAGAATTTTTCACAGAACTAGAACAAACAATCCTAAAATTTATATAGAACCACAAAAGACCCTGGCTATCCACAGCAACCTTGAAAAAGAAAAGCAAAGCTGGACTTCATACATCCGGACTTCAATCTCTATCACAAAGCTGTAGTAATCAAAACAATATGGAAGTGATACAAAAATAGACTCATAGATCAATAGAACAGAATAGAAAATCCAGAATTAAACCCACAACTATATGGTCAATTAATCTTCAACAAAGAATAAATGAATATTCAATGGGAAAAAGACTGTCTCTTCAACAAATGGTGTTGGGAAAGCTGGACAGCAACACACAAAAGAAAGATAGTGGACTGCTTTCTTAAGCCAGACACAAAAATAAATTCAAAATGGACGAAAGATCTAAATGTGAGATCTGAAACCGCAAAAGTCCTAGAAGAGAACATAGGCAGTTTTTTCTAGATATAAAAATTTTATAGCAAATTTTTCTAGATATAGAAACTAGGCAAGGGAAACAAAAGGAAAAATGAACTATTGGGACTGCATCAAAATGAAAAGCTCTGCATGATGAAAGAAACAATCAACAAAAATAGAAGATAACCTACTGAATGGGAGAAGATATTTGCAAATGGCATATCTGATAAAGGGTTAGTATCCAAGATATATAAAGAACTTATAAAAACACCCCAAAAAGCAAATGATCCAATGAAAATGGGCCATGACACGAACAGACATTTCTCCAAGGACATACGGATGGGTAACACACACATGAAAAGATGTTCATCATCATTTACCATCAGGGAAATGCAAATCAAAACTACAATGAGATATCAACTCACACCTGTCAGAATGGCTAAAATCAACAATTCAAGAAACAACAAGTGTTGGTGAGGATGTGGAGAAAAAGGAACACTCTTGCACAGTGGGTGGGAATGCAAACTGGTGCAGGCACTGTGGAAAACAGTATAGAGGATCCTTAAAAAGTTGAAAATAGAACTACTCTACAACAATCATGGCTTGATATTTACCCAAAGAATACAAAAACACTAATTCAAAGGGATACGTGCACCCCATGTTTATTGCAGCATTATTTACAACAGCCAAGATATGGAAGCAACCCAAGTGTCCATCAACTGATGAATGGATAAAGAAAATGTGACATGTATATATACAATAAAATATTATTCAGCCATAAAAAAAATCAAACCTTGCCATTTGCAATGATATGGATAGAGCGAAAGAGTATAATGCTAAGCAAAATAGGTCAGCGAAAGACAAATACCACATGATTTCACTCATACATGAAATTTAAGAAGTGAAACAAATGAGTGAAGGGGAAAGAAAGAGAAAGAGAGAAAGAGAAATGTTTCACCAAGAAAAATAAAAGCAGACTCTTAACTCTAGAGAACAAAGTAGTGGTCACCAGAGGAAAGTAGTGGGGGGATGGGTGAAATAGGTGTTGGGGATTAAGGAGTGCACTTGTGATGAGCACTGGGTGTTGTATGGAATTGTTTAATCACTATATTGTACTCCTGAAACTAATATAACACTGTATGTTCACTAACTGGAATTAAAATAAAAACGTAAAAAGCCAATAAATAAATAAATAGTTGAATGCACTGGTACACATTTGTTAATAATATCTCATTTTCCTTCTAATGCATACAAGATCTCCTGTTGGTATCTGATATTAATAATTTGTGTCTACTATCATTTTATTGATCAATCTAGCTAAAAGTTTTTTCAATACCATTTATTTCTCAAAAACTAAGTCTAACTTAATTGATTTTTTGTGTTCCTCCCTCCTGCTTATTTGGTTTGAGCTCATATTAAGACTCTATTTCCCAACAGCCCGTGATGTTAGTTTTGTGTTCATTTAATTGAATCTTAAATAAACTCTAAGCATATTGATGCACTCCACTTTGGGGCGGCCTAGATATACTTCAGGCTCATTTACAATCTCTCCTCTCCTTTGGCAGGTACCCTGGGGTCACATGATATTAAATTTGTCATTGCATAATATGAAAGAAAACTGGATTACTGATATATGGCCTAGAAGGTGTTTCCTGGAGAGCCAATGAATTTCAATCAGATTCTGACTTAATGAAGAATAAACCTTCACCATATCAAGTTCCTGATACTTGAGGTTTTCTTTTTATAGAACTAGCATTCATTTACCATGATTAATGTAGTACCAATACAAATGAATACACAATTATCTGAAAACATATAACACAGATGATAGCAGTGATTATCAACAGGAAGCAAAGTGTGATTTGATGGGAGAGATGAGCTAAATAAGGTTGCCACCAGTGGTTTGTTTTTTGGTGTTTTTCTTTTTTTAATCTCAGAATGTTTTTAATTTAGTATGTTACTGAATTTTTCTTATCTTAACCTTAAATCCAGGATAATTGCGAGATAGAAACTTTGCATCTAGAAAAACCTAATGTGATAAAAAAAATAAAAATTGTGAGAAGTAGGAAGAAGAAAGTAGAGGAAAAATGAGCTAACGTTTTCATGGCTAATATGATAGATGACAAATTATTTTCTAAATTTGTTAAATCAAGGAACACAGGCTTTATTCATTCAACTGATAATACATGGGAAATTTCTTTGTACATTTTGCTATTGTAAGAAGAAGGAATATAACAGTGAAACAAAAGGCAATATCCACGATGCCACATAATTTAAATTCTAGAGAGAGACAGACATTAACCAAAAAATTCACAGTTGTAGAAGGTAATGATCATTCCCAAGAAGGGGACACAAGGGAATTCAGTACACTGAGTTGGACTGGGTGCGGTTTGTGCAGGACCATCAGGGAAAGTCTTACAGAAGAAGCAGTATTTGAGCAGACACCGGAATAGGGATGCAACAGAGCCAGGCATATATTTTGGCCAGAAACGTTTCACCAAGAAAAATAGAAACTGCCCAGGCCTGAGATGAGGGAGGTTGTCACGACTCGAGCAGGGTGAATAAGGAAAATGGCAGCTGAAGTGAGTCTGCAGGAGTCACCAAAGATCAGAGAACAGAGGATTGCATGGCAGCTGGGAGATGGAGTGCACAAGTGCACGGTGGCCAGCCTGTCTACGAGGATAGAGCTCAGACCCACACCTGCAGCAAGCTGCCGGAGAAACCAGTCCCTCATCTACATCAACAACCAGGAAGTTAGCCTGCTGTTAGGTCAGAATCCCCGGAGCTAGAGTGCTAGCTCCAGTGACAATCCAGGAAGCCAAGCAGCATCTTCTGTAACACACGGCCAAGATGGCCAGGGCATGATTAATAACTGACACCTTCTCTATTTTTGTCCCCGCTTCGAATTTAGGATTAACCAGAGAAAGCCTGAATGGGCTCCCCTGATCACCTGCTTCCATTTGGCCAGCCTCCTGCTCCTGCGTACCCACAGCCTCCGATCAGGGCACACCGAATCCCCTGGTTTCCACTGTAAAGCTTCCCACTCCTCTGCCTGCCTTCCGGTGTCTGCCAAAGCAAGAGTGACGATGGCTGACTCTCTTGCTCAAGCAAGTTCAGAATAGCCTTTACTCTGTCATTTGGTTAACCTTCATTTATTTGCACAAGGCACAAAGGCAAAGAGTACAATAACTAAAAACAGACATTATGGCTATTTTTTTTTTTACCAGAACTAAAACATTCACACACAAGGTAAGCAAATAAAACATGGCCCCTCTAAACAAAAGGCAGAATAAAACGAATCATTGAAGACATAAAGCATAATATTAAACAAAAAATGACCTTAAGAACACATCCTGTGGTAATTTCCAATATCTGAAATCTTCAGTCTGCATGGAAATTTACAGGGATTTATCACTATTGACTCCAGCCTGTAGCAGCTCAACCTCCAAGTATTGGAGAGTTTACATCATTCCCTGAATTCAACCTTTTCAAGAGTAGCAGTTTGACCAAAGTGCCCTTTAGGGTTTTGTTTGTTTGTTTGTCTTCCTCCCCCCAGTAAAGTAACTGATGGTGCCTGCTGAGCCTTGAAATATTTTTTTCCCCTCATTTATGTAGCTAAAAAATATCCAACAAGTAAGGAAGCCATGAATAAATCCTTCTGGTCAAATTGTTTTAAATAGTGTCTTCTCTTTTCTCTCTCTCAAAAATAAAACAAGAAGTATTTAAACCCAAAAGTATTATTTAAAGTTATGTTCAGCACTTAAAGTAATTGGCATCCCTTCTCTGCCCCCCAAATCTTGAGAAGTTAGCAACATGTTGATTTTTAAATGAATTACATTTTCCTCTCTTTAGCAACATGTTGATTTTTAAATGAATTACATTTTCCTCTCTTTAAGCTCAGTATTTTAGGAAATATAGCAGAGGCCAATTCATCCCTGTATAGAAAGTCATGTCATGTTACCTGTGGATGTTCTTTCTTAACAAAGCAAAGCCTAACATGCAAGACTCAGAAGTGTTTCAGTGCTCACACAATAGAACAACTTTTCCACTATAATCAAGCTTTTGCTTGCTGCTGATTTTTTTTTTTTTGACATCTGACATTTCCATAAGTTTCCAAATCTTTCATGAGAGGCAACACTGTTAATGATTGGCAGTAGATGACATGATTTGACACAAATGATGCTTCAATAGTCCATTGACACTTAAATTTTTTCAAAAAAACCTATCTCTCATATGTTTGATTTTACCCATATTACCGGTCATTTATAAACCCATGTTCTTGTAGGGAAAAATAAAAACCACGTAACAAAAACAAACACACACAAAAAATAAAAACCACATAACAAAAACAAACACAAAAAAGACACCATGCAACATACTTGAAGAAAGAACTTTCTCTTGACACAAAACCAAGGATCTTCCAGCCAGTCCTTCTCATGAAAATTATTTGTTCTGTCCGCTATATTTTTCACCTGGAATTACAGAACATGCGTATTCACTATCTGGGGTTTCCTGCATTCATCAACAAAAACAAGGTTCCACGTTTTGACATATTTTGTTCTCTCATGTTTGATATTAAAAGATGAAGAAAGTGTATGTAATATTTTTTTGCATTTTATAACTTATGCCCATCCTTGTGAAAAACAGAAAAATGTTCCTACATAACCATGGGATGGTTTTTTCCCCCTAATTAATGGAATCCGCTCTAGTGATAATATGGACATCTATTGAAGTAACTCATCTGGTTCTTTTCTCCAACCTCTGCTTCTCACCTGACTGAAAAGCTGGGGAGAACCTGACATCACCTGGTCTTCATCAGAGACTAGAACTATCACACTGAAAAGGCCTTTCTGACTTCTCCCTTGTTTATTTATGTGTTTCCCATATATACAAACATACCACACACACACACACACACACACACACACACACAGAGCTCTCCCCTGTACTCCATAAGACGTAAGCAGGCTATTAATATATACGCCACAGACTATAGAAATGCTGCAGTTTGTTTTCAACGGGCCCTAAGTCTAGGTGGGACAGAGAGAACAGGAAAGGAAGAGCTGTCTGAGAAATTCAGCATTGGAATTCATCCTCCAAGACTGTTCACAGGAACCTAGGGCATGATGGACTGATTACCCTATCTCCTTACTAAATCAGATCACAGATTGTATCTCTCCAAAACGGTTAAGATTCATAAGAGAAAAAAGGGGTGGATTTAATTTTCACCACTTTCGCCATTTCTTATTGTAAAATGAGTAACCATGTATTTTTGAAAGTGTCATTCGTCATTCACAGTTGAGTTAATCACAGTTCTTTACCAAACACAACAATCATATTAACACATGAGAAATGGCTAATAGATGTTATGAAATGAGGGGAAATTACTCCGTGAAAGTTTCTATTTAAAAAAGCTTGTAGAAACTCCCAACATAATAAGGGTTTAAGTGGACCAGAGATGACATGGAATAAGGCATTTGCTCCTTACTGAGATTATTTCTTCATGGTTTTCTGGGTTTTATCATCAATGTAAATTATATTTAGTTTGGATTCTTATACTTTTACAGGAACTAAGTTTTATACAATTAAATTATGCATAGCCTATCACTAAAGTCACAAAAGTGAATACAAACATGAGGAAAGTATGTACTACTTTCCTGTTACAACACACATGTAACAATCAAATGCTATTGTTGAAGATCAAAAAATAAACCTATCGATTTTATGATGCTTTGTATAGTGCCAAAACACTTTTAAAAGTTTAATTAGCTGTATTTTATAGGTTAAATAACAAAAATCCTGATAGTAAATGCATTGGTGGACTCACGAAAGCAAAAAGAGATAGATGCTCAGTACTTTGATGGTACTTCAAGGTCAGTCTTCCTATAGAGGCAGGGAGGAGGTTAAGGTTTTTTATCTCTAGATCCTGATCTCCTGGATAGTTCTTTTCTTTTGCAGATTGAAAAATTGAGCCTCCCAGGTTTATAAAATTGTATTGTAACACTAACACTAATATTCATATTTTAAAACAATATATAGCATATCTTCCTACCTTCAGACTCTGGAGTCAGAAGACAGATATTAATAAAAAGGAATGGGAAGGAGGTAAAACCTCAATTAATAAATATTAACTGTGCATATATTATGAAAGTCAAAGGACTTTTAGAAATGCAGCCCTGGAACAGGGAAACAACAACCTGACCCTCCCCAAATTCATATTCCAATGGACAAATGAATACATTAAGCCAAAACCAAACAAAGATTACCTAGTAGTTGGCGTTCTTATGGAGTGGGGAAACAACACAACAGAGAGAGAGAGAGAGAGAGAGAGAGAGTGCTTGGAAGCTTCAGGGACAGGGGAAGACAACTTTCAGGCTGAGACCTAAACAAAAGAAAGAGANATACGCAACTAATGAAGCATCAAACTTTACATCGGAATCTGGGGATGTACTGTATGGTGATTAACATAATATAATAAAATAAAATAAAAAAAATAAAAAAATAAAAACAAGTTTTAGACCAAAAAAAAAAAACAAAAACAAAACACCCCACCAAGAAGAGCCAACTGCCAACAGCTGAGCCCAAAGTAACAAGGACCTTGGGTTAGATGTCAAGAGAAGGAGTGACCAAGAGACCCAACCTCAGAAGTACAGTTAACCCTGCATCATGGGGTCTTTTAGGCTATGGTAACGATCTTCAATTTTTCTTTTGCATATGAAAGAAAGGAAATGGAGTATCTTAAGAATTGATGTTATATTTTAATACCAGGAGATTTTTTTGTGCACAAAATGACCACTATTTGTGGCCTGGGTTTAGAATTAATGTTAATTTATTGTAACAACAAATTTTAAAATCTATTTTCATTTGGCATACAAGTTATTTCATTCTATTTACAATTCTAGGACATTTTCTCAGGAAATTTGATTAATGTTCTATGTACTCTGCCTGAACAGACTCAATTCTTACTCACATTCAAGACTTAGTTAATGTAATTTCATTAATCATTTTTAAAAGAATTTTTGAATATAATATATTTAATAGTCATTTAAAGTTCTTCAAAGCCTAACTGGGCAAGCTTTAAAGCTTATCAGCAAAATATTCCAAAGTACATTAAGCAGGACTTTCAAATTCAGTAAATTAAAATTATTAATATAAGCTCAGCTCACTTGAGCAATTTTTAATTTTTACAAATAAGACATATTTTTCTCATGTGGCTGAGTGCAAAATCACAAAGGTAAAATAAATCACCCAATTTTAGTTTAAATTCCAATTACAATTCTCAAAGCTTGAATATGTCACATTTTAAGCATCAGAGATACACAAATCCTTCCAGCAATTACAAAACATACTCTAACCCTCTTCACATAAGGTATTTGAAAAAGGAGAGATGGTCTGCAAGTAATTTACATGCAGTAGCTGCTACAATTCCTCTATATGCAGATGTTAAGAAGGCTAGATTGGATTAGATGCATTCCATTTTCCTTTGAACATTTTCCAGTAACTCAGCTATTTTATTTTCTTATCTTAATTTTTTTTAAGTCTGGTGTGATGAATCACACCAGCAATCTCAGCCATTAGCAGTGTTGTATCTGCACAGTTTCCCATTGGGTATCATTACTGAATAGGGGAAATGTAAGAAACATTCCTGGAAGTCTCCCAAACTACATCCATCCAGTAGCAGCAACCCAAATCCCCCTTGGTAATTGGGATTAATTACCATGGCTAATATGTTTACACCTTTCTTTGCTATTTCATGGATGCAATGAACAAAAAATAAAAAACAGGTGATTTCAACAGTCAGTTCAATAAAACAATGACTATGTCCACACATCCCTGGATTCTAGAATTTGTAAGCCTAGCATTTTTTAACGTTGACTTTTGCTTTTGAAATCTTGGTCACCCATCAAGGCCAATAACCAAATTAGTCCTGATGACAAATGGCCCCAATGAAAGGGCCGTTTGGATGCAGCCACATAAGTGACATCAAGCTAGACCAAAAGAAGAATCACCAGGAAATGCACAGAAGCATGAAAAATATTAAATTATTTTTATTTAAGCTTATGAATTTGTGGGGGGTTTATAATGCACCAATACATTAACTGAAAAACAACCCCTTCCAGGGGCCCCAAATCCAATTGCTGGTTGATATGGGGATAACAAGCCTGGCTTCTTTTCTTCAATTCAGGACCTCTCTGAAAGATCATCTTAGTTTCAGAGCTCCCCAAAAGATCAGCTGAAATCTCTGTAGCAATGCACTGCAATTCAATTTCTCCCTATGCGCATTCTGCTTCCTCAATCCCTTGTATGTATTGCTCCTGGGAGACCCTCCATTTCTTCTCAGTCAGTGCCTTACTGATATTTATTTGGGTCGCACCTCTGTAACTTCTACAATTAATCCTTGTCATCAATCTTCAGCTGTGTATGCCCCAAGGCTATATCTACCATAAAGGTAGACTGATAGAGGTCAACCTGTGTCTTGAGACAGGAATTCAGAACTTCTTGTTATCACTCTTCATGTATACCCTCTAATGCAATCAACAACAGGAATCAACATTGTTACCATAGGCACTGAGTGCCAGCTACGCTGGTCTCCCAATGCCTTGCCCTTCACTTGCACTCCGTCCCTGGTACCATCCACTGATGTAATGACACACTGTGTCTCATGGTGACACACAACTCCATGCCACATTGTATTAGTTCCCAGTAATTTTCAGCATAGAGATTTTCTGAAGATTCATAAAATGAATCTGTATCTCTTTTATTATTATTATTTTGAATTATGTTCAATTAGCCAACTCATAGTACATCATTAGTTTTTGATGTAGTGTTCAATGATTCAAAAAATAAAAATAAATCAAATGAAATAAAATAAAAACCATTACCTTTCAAAAAATAAATAAAATAAAATAAATATCCCATATTAAAAAAATGAATCTGATCTCATCATCTAATTTTGTGAGTTTTCTCCTTGAGACCACTCTAGTACCAACTGCTACATTAATTTATATATAGATGTAGATATATCTATATATATAGATACAGATATAGATATAGATCATTTAAAACAACATAACATATAAAATGACATCTAAAAATATAATTCAAAAAATTTGTAAAGGGACAGCTTACAAAGTATGGGCAAGATTAAGGAAATTGAGAGGGAATGAACAGTACAGTTTTTTAAAAAAATAGCAAAAATAGAGTCTCCTGGGTCTGTAGGTGCTTAGACAGAGAGCAGTGCTCTTGGAAACCACTTATTGCTGTAATTCTGTGGCCTCACAGAGACTGAGGCCATATGTGGAGAAACACAAGCACTGCCAAACCATAGATAGACAAAGGGGGAGGGAGGGAGTCTTATATCCCAATGATTTTCCTTCCTGCCCTCTGTCTCCTGTTGTTGGCTCTTTGGCCCTACTGCACTGGACACCAGAGGTCAGTCATGAAAACTGCCAACCAGACAGGAGGGCAGAGAAAGACATATAAGGTGGAAAAGGGGTTTGGAGAGACAGTAGATAACTAAATCATACCCTTCGCCACATTCCCATCTTAATGTTATCAACCACTTTTCCCTCAATCCCTGTCATCTTTGTTTTAATTTGTTTACTCTCAGACTTCAATTTGATTACCTTCTACTCTTCCTATGTTTCTGCTCCCATCCTTCCTTTCTAGTTTTGCCTTTTCATCTTTCCTTCCTATATGTCTTGTCCCATGTCCTTTCAAAAACATACTAAATAAAAGAAATTATATCAATTTACATTGATATTTACAATTAATATCATTATATTGTTATATAATTGATTACATATACTTTCTAAATAGTTGATTAAATACATACATATCTCCCTGATTATGATTCCTTAAATTAAGAATCTGATCACTTTGTTAATTCAAGTTCAGCACAATGCTGGCTCCCCACTAGGTAATTTCTAAATACTTTTTAGCTTTACTTAGATTTTTGTTCGGTATTGGGTCATAGGAATCATATTCTCATAAAATATTTGATTGTTTCTTTATGACCGTGTAGTTAGAAAATATGGTGATTCTGGTCTTAGACTGAGTTGGCATTCTACACATCATCACTTAGGAATTTAAAGAAATAAAGGGTATTTATGACATATTCAAAGAACTGATAGAAAATCCTCTTTATATCATAATTTTAGAACAATGTAAATCTGACAGGTTTTTTAAAGTTCATAGAAGAGATATAAATTACTTAGTAAGAAAAAAAGTGTGAGCATCAAATAGACTTAACTTTTTATTTTCTGAAAAGATTTTCTTTTACAACCTGCATTTCACTGAGTGTATAAGCTTTTTCAGAACAAAATAAATCAAAATAAATAGGAAGGTAGTTCTCAAAAGCAGGTTTTTTTTCTTCAAAGACAACCATGAGAGTAAAGACATCTAATTTTAACAAAACATAGCTCTATAAATTAGAAATGCAAATGTGAAGTATCTGGGATATAATACATGAGTTTGAAAGAAATAATATTTTGATAATACAAAAAATAACTAGAAAATATTCCATTTCCACAGTAATCAGTGTACAGTATTATTTAAGCCTTTGATAAAATTATGATGAATGATCATTAAAATTATTTTAAATGATTTTTAGAAGAAAATACTTCATATACACAAAGGGAAGATGTTATTATAATTATCATGATTGTTACTTCAAAACAAGCCTGCTGTGATTTGTCTGCGCTTTTCTTTTGTCTCAGCAAGTGGAAGGAAATTTTATGGGTTTGTGCTTTCCATACAGAACGGACTGGACTCAAAAATATTTGGAAACTAGTACTTCTAGGTCTAAATTACTCTATCTTGCAGAGATTACTGAAATTCCAGAGTCAAATCTCTCAACAGACACATAGCTGCAGTTTTCTACAGGAATAAATTAAT
Source organism: Ailuropoda melanoleuca (assembly GCF_002007445.2). Classification (NCBI taxonomy): domain Eukaryota; kingdom Metazoa; phylum Chordata; class Mammalia; order Carnivora; family Ursidae; genus Ailuropoda; species Ailuropoda melanoleuca. The sequence goes on from NC_048220.1 coordinate 137,559,674, forward strand.
ATAAGTACTAATAAAAACAGAATCATGAAAAGTCCCACCATTCTTCAGAGCCTTTCTGAGGAATTTCATTATCAAAAAAAAAAAAAAAAAGCATACAGTAGAGTCATGCACAGCAGCTTGGCTATGAGGTTTGTGGTAGATGGTCAGGATAAGGGTAAGGAATACAGAAACGTGAGAAATACCTATGTATACACTAGAAAAGGATACATAAGATAATACATGAAGAGACAAAAAGCCTTTTAAACTATGTTAGGTTGAAAATGGAGTATTAAATTTAATGCAATGACATGACAAACCACTATGTCTTAAAGAAACCGCTGTGTCTAAAAAGCAACTTAAGAAACTTTCTTAGGGTCAAAATCTTCTCTTCTTAAGGGAACAACTTAATAAGCCAAAGAGGTGAAATAACCAATAGCATATTCCTAACAAGTCACATCAGCAAAGAAAGAGCTGTAAGAACCAGAAAATAATGGAAACATGGCATCAAGGCTACTAAGGCAATGAAAACATCAGCCTCGAGGAATTTGTCAAATTTTGACAGCATGTATATTCTACAGAACACAAATACGCCAAAAATAGCTATACATTAAGGAAAAGATACGTCCCAACTGACATATGATTCACATTAATAATGGTGTAACCAACAAAACATATTGTCATAACCAACTACTTCTCCAATGTTTCCCTTCAAACTTTAGACATTTCATCTGCTAGACTAATGCTGAATTTAGCTACGAGGAAAATTATATGAACTTGATATGAAAGAATGAAGGAATATTTGGAATACTAATGAAGGAATATTATTCACTCTGATTTATCATTAAAAGAAATTCATTTTGAAAGTAGGATATAAGTGATATTAATAAATTTTAGTTGATAATTTCTTAGAGTTTCATTTCTGCATTATTACAGGTGACATGGACCAATCAATAAATAATTTGTATAGGGAATGGATTACTACATATGTTTTTTTTTAAAGATTTTATTTTATTTATTTGACAGAGAGAGACAGCCAGCGAGAGAAAGAACACAAGCAGGGGGAGTGGGAGAGGAAGAAGCAGGCTCCCAGCGAGGAGCCTGATGCGGGGCTCTATCCCAGAATGTGGAGATCACGCCCTGAGCCAAAGGCAGACGCTTAAAGACTGAACCACCCAGTCGCCCCTACATATGTTTTAATGAATTATTTTTATATGTTAAATGAATTTTGTATGTTAAATGAAATTAAGCAAAAATATTTTCTATTGTTCTATTTCTTGCTTTATGTGCACTGAACACACAACATAGATAAGAATTATATGAATAGGGGTGCCTGGGTGGCACAGCAGTTAAGCGTCTGCCTTCGGCTCAGGGCGTGATCCTGGCGTTATGGGATCAAGCCCCACATCAGGCTCCTCTGCTATGAGCCTGCTTCTTCCTCTCCCACTCCCCCTGCTTGTGTTCCCTCTCTCGCTGGCTGTCTCTGTTGAAAAATAAAAATAAAATCTTTAAAAAAAAAAAGAATTATGTGAATAACCAAAATGTAACATGTGCAAAATCAGTTCAGGGTTTTTATAGACATAAAGAACACTTTATTTTATATATATGTGTATATATAAACATTTTCAATAACTCATTTTCAAAAAGAATAATAAATTTGCTTTTACCTATTTTCAAGATATCAAACATTAGAAAGGTCATGATTAAAACTATAATAACCAACCTTAACTGGTTTTCACTTTCTAGCATCAGGAGATGTTTGGCAACATCAAATATATTTGGCAATCAAATACAAACCTTATAAAAAATCAGTTTTCTGTATTAATGCTTTCAGACCTGAGTTGTCTTTCTTTAAATTCTCTCTAGTAAAGGATGCAAAATATAAAATACTTCATTTGGGTGTCTTGATCATAATGCCCTTCCTTGTAATGATGATGGCAACAAGATCTAACATTAACACATTCAACAAAAGATATTTATTAAAAATTATACTCAGGTTCACAAAAAATAAATAAATGCCAGTATTTTTGTCAAAGCCACTATTCTACCTAATTGAAATCTATGAAGCAGAACAAAGAAAAGAATTGAAATCCTCCCCTTCATTAAGAAACCTGAAAGTAACCTTGGGGAAGGGTACCGACAAGGTATTTTTCATCCATAAAAGTACGCCTTGCTATATATAACCACCTTTGGAGTGTGAAGACTGAACTTGGTAAAATAAAAAGTCATTGCCTCACTAAGTAAAGAAAAATATACCATAATGTTAGGAGTCACATATTTTGTGGAAAGAATTATTAAAAGTTCATTGGATCCCTGACATTCCGAAAACATGCCCATATATAGTAAATGATATTAAAAATAAAGCCAAATGTTAGATGTTTTAGAGAAACCTAAGGTCCCTTATATTAGTTTGCTAGGGTTTCCATAACAAATACCACAGACTGGGTGGCTTTACGAACAGAAATTAATTTTTTCATAATGATGGAATGTGAAGTCCAAGACATAGATGTCAATAGGACCAGTTTCTCCTGAGACCTCTCCAACCTGCAGACTGTCATCTCCTATGTCCTTGTCCCTCCCTGGTGTCTCTTGCTCTTTAAAAAGGACGCTAGTCATTTTGGATTAAGGCTTCACCCATGTGACCTCACTTAACCTTAATTACCGCTTTAGAGACCCTATCCCCAAACAGAGTCACATTCTAAGATACTAGGAGTAAGGATTTCAACATATGAATTTTGGTGGAGGCATAATTTAGTCCATAACAATGCTGAAATTTCTAATAAAGTTATAGGATCCATTAAATTATCTACAAAATTTAAATTTTTTTCTCTGTATGCATTGCTATAAAAAGCTAAACTCTACTATATTATATCCCCTGATCCCCCAGTGCTCTCTCCCCAAAGAATCTCAAATTATTTTTATGTTGAAACATTAAAAAAAATGTATAGCCCAAAATTTCACCTTTGCCTTGCCACAGTTTTACATTTCAGTATTGCTCAGACTTGCCTCAACTGTGTCATCTGGCCCCCCTCAATCTCCCTTGATTCAGCGTGTTCTCTACCAGGGTACATTTGAATACATGTTCGCAAATCAATCACTAATACTTTAAACACAGTCGATTAAACTCTATTGACCAAAATCATATTCAGAGGTCTGCTGCTCTGCAACGTGTCTTTGCCAAATAAACAGTTTCCTGAATCTCAGTCTGGCTTGTTCACAGAAAGGTCACTTGGTGCCAAGGATCTTAAAGTAGCAACAGCGTGTATCTGGTCCCATTTCTATTCCAGTGCGTGACCAGCACATGGAGGCCGAACTGGGGAAAACCGCAGTGACCTATTAATAATTCCTTCTACCAAATTTGAGTGGAAATCAAGCTGATTATGACTCTGTTGATTATTATCCTCAAGTCCTTTAGATTTTTTGTTACTGAGAATAACTTAAGTGTTCATATTATTCATATAATTTATTTGATAAAAATCTTGTTTGAGTTTAAAAATAATGGTAATCGGCAACGTTATTACTGATAAATTACTTACAAATAGGGAACTCAAGCACATATAACAAAGGAATGCCTCTTGACAGCTTGGTTTCTGTTTGAGTACATAGATTTGAGCTCTTAAGTTAACTAATACTGATGAATACACCTCTACAATTTGAGCTTTGATATATTTTTGAGAACAGCAGAATATCCTGGTCTCACTGATTATGTTTCAATTGGCTAGTATAAAAGAAGTAAAGATTCCAAGTGTTGCTTACCAACCATCTTTTACAGCAATATAAAGCAATGAGGGTTACAGGTGAAGAGACTGAACATATTAGTTTCTGTGAGTGAGAAAGATAATGGGACAGTGTTTTCGCCAAGAGGGCCACATTATTAACTGATGACACATATTACCGAAGATGAAATATGCTGAATTTTTAAAATTTAAATATGCACAGAGTAATCACAAGGGTATATGTATATGTAAACTTTTGTTTCTACAGTAAGCTGATAAATAGTTCACGAAAATCAATGCCTTTTGCAAAATATACAAGAAAATTATCAGCGTGTGAAAATATTTAGAGTGCCCTAACCAGGCATTCAGGAAATAGCAGCATCCAATCGGTGCATAAAAGCAAAGCAATACCATCTATAAGCTTATATGCTTGGCAATTTAAACACCAACTGTTACAAAAACAGAAACTGAGTTACAATCAAAAGAAAAACAATTTATTTTTCCTGTGGGTCAGTTCCTCAAATACTAGTTTTAGGTTTAACTTTGAATTAATTATTTGAAATTTTAAATCTGTATTCATCAGAAAACCGAAATTCTGCATTTGTTATTGCATAAATGTCCAAATATATTCTAATAGCAAACATTGGTTTTCTAAAGGGCCTTTAGTTTCACCTACCCTAGTCAATCACACAGTGACAAAAACTGTTTTATTATATCCTTAGAAGTTGTTCATTTGTTCTGTCCTAATGGATTAGCCATTATCAGACCTAACTTAAAAAGAGGTACAAAATATGTAGTGTATAAGATATCAACTAAATTAGGGTCTTGCAAGAAGTCTTAGCTCCCAATAACTACAGATGGGATTTTTAAATAATTTGAGAGATAAAAAACCTAACAAAACATTTCATTTGATTGAAATTGAACAAAAAGTCAGATTAAAATGTGGTGTTCATCAGAACTTCCGCAGTGAATAAAATAACTCAGAGTAAGAATCAGATTAAAGATACATCTTCTTCCCATTTCTTGCTCAATACAGTTACAAAATAGCCAACACTAAGATATAGGAAAAGGAAAGGAACAACAAAACAAAGAAATAACCAGATATATTTATCTAAAAATAAATTTGATTTATTTACTAAACCAAATAGATAAGAAGTATACTATTCATTTGAAAAAAAAATGTATTACCCATGAAATCTCAAAAGTACTTTGTTCAAGAATCAAAACAAAAATGTACCCCACCCTCACTCAGGTGAGAACAGGGCTTAGAAACTTATGTGTATTCACCAACACACACGATTTGTGCTAAGGAAAATAATGAGGGGAAAACAGAACCTTCAAGAGAGAAATATTTTCCCAGATAGAGGAGAGAAAAACAAGAAAAAGGAATCCTGATGGCAAATTAGAATAGGGCCAACTGCCCTGAGAATAAAAAGCCCTCTAATTATCTGTCCTGTGAGATTTCAAAATTGCCCAGTGCAAGCAATTTATGTGGGTTTTTTTTTCTAATTTCTTCTGTCCAAAAGAGAGAATTTCTTTGGTTATCTGTCCCACGTAACAACATTCCTCTGCGTCTGTGTTGTGTGTGTGTGTGTGTGTGCGTGTGCGTGTGTGTGTGTGTAAGGGACATGTCTTTTCTCTTTACTTCATACGTATGAACACCAAGAATTGTCACATTCAGATTCAATGGAAGACTACAGTAAGTGACCCAGGAACTTAGACTATGAGCTGGCACAGTGAATTAGATGAAGTTCTAAGATGTCTGCCTTGAAGAGGGCATGAGTAGGTGCTCTGCCCGTGTGTAGAGGGAAAAAGTGAGCCAAATAGTTGATGTTCAGAAAATAGTTTAGACTGTTATTGCCTTCACAATATCCAGCTCTTCTGACCATCATAGACACAGAAAAATCACATTTCTCAGCCCCCTTAATTTAGAAAAGGTCACATGACTACCCGTGACCAATACCTACTGACATTAGTGCCGCGTGATACTTTCTGACTGAAGTATTTAAAGAACTATGCCCATTCTTCCAGTTCTCTCTGACTCTGAATGCCAAATCTTTAAGTGACCAAGACACAATCAGCCTGATTCATCATCTGGAAGAGAACTTAGTACTCAATAGGAAATTTGTATATGTGGTCAATGAACTTGCTGATGTTAAGTAACAGTGTCTGAGTTGGTTATGATAGTGTATCAAGCCCTGACCTACCTAGTGCAACACTCTTTCTAAAATATATTTTAACAAAGCTGGGCTACTAAATCCTCATTGACATTTCATGAAAACTAGTTTGGGAACTACAGTGAATTTTATGTATAAAGAAGAGTTTATCAGATGTGGAAGAGCTTGATTTCGTAGATGCTCCATGAAGGAAGGTATGAATGTATGGTAAGTCTGTTTTCTTTTGTTCCTTTTTGTTTGTTCCTCAAACACCTGAGGGTGCTACTGAACGTGAATTCTACACCAAGGAAATGATAGCTGATAGTTTCCAGGGGTGAAAGGAAATTCTGGCTAAATGTAATTTGAACATCTAATACTGGATTTGAGTTTTCATTGACCTATAATCTCTCACCAGCATCTCCAGTGAAATGTTTGATATCCCAGGGGTAAATAAGTATATTCTCTTGAGAAAGTATGCATTTCTCTTTCATAAAAGAGAGGAGGATACTGGTACTGATTGACTTTTTTTGAAGCTGGCATCAGGTTCCCATGAAATGGGAATCTCCCTTTCTCACTCCTAAATGAGCTTTCCTACCTGGGTGAGAAGAAAATGACATGGGGGAAATCCTCTCCCATACATGAAACAGATGATTAGCAAAGACTACTTTGAATGGCATTAATTCAACCTCAGCTTACCTAATAAGATCAGAGAACATAATCAATCTGGTGCCTTCTTGAGCCTTTTTCCATATTTCAGTATTGTTTAAAGCCAAGAGCTGTACTTAACGGGATACATACTTTTATAAGTTTCATTCTCCAAGTACTTTACTTCAATAGCTGTCTCTTCCCTTGAGTGAGTGGGTATTTCCTACATGCTGGTCTCTCGAGAAAGACTGGGCGCACCAGAAATGATTAAATCTATTCTCCTCTAACACGGGCTTCAACAACTACAATATTAAATTCTGGCAATTTAGCAGTCCAGGTGCTACCCTGGTTGACTCTGAAATCAAAGTATCATACTTTTGTGCTTTTAAATAAAATTCCATTTTAGATGTTGACACACAGGAGCCAGCCTCTACTTTTCTGTGAATAAATTTGTAAGATGTCAGTGTTCTACAGTATAGTAGATATAAAAGATGGTCAAGGATTATAATCATAGATATAGGATTTATACAGAATATTCTGGGGCTAAAATAGTCATGAACATTTTACAAAAATATCTATAACCCCATACACATATTTTTGTCACTGTGGGAGATCATGGTCTCTACATATATCCAGATTTTTTGAAACATTATTTGTAATATTTAAAAATTCAATAAAAAACTAAATGGACTGCCTTTGCAGTATCCCATAGGTTTTGGACCGTTGTGTTTTCATTCTCGTTGGCCTCCATAAGTTGTTTAAATTGATTTTTGATTTCCCGGTTTATCAAGTCATTCCTGAGCAGGATGGTTCTTAGTCTCCAAGTGTTTGAGTTTCTTCAATTTTTCCTTGTGGTTGAGTTCCAATTTCAGAGCGTTGTGGTCTGAGAATATGCAGGGGATAATTTCAGTCTTTTGGTATCAGTTGAGACCTGTTTTGTGACCCAGAACATGGTCTATTCTTGAGAATGATCCATGGGCATTAGAATAGAATGAGTATTCTTTGGTTCTGGGGTGTAGTGTTCTATATATATCTATGAGGTCCAATTCATCGAGTATGGCATTCAAAGCTCTTGTTTCTTTGCTGATTTTTTGCTTAGGTGATCTGTCTATTGCTGATAGTGGAGTGTTGAGGTCTCCTACTATTAGTGTATTTTTATCTATATGTCTCTTTATTGTGGTTAAGAGTTGGCTTGTGTATCTTGCTGCTCCCCTGTTGGGGGCATATATATTTATAATTGTCATATCCACTTGTTGGATACATCCTTTAAGAATAATATAGTGCCCTTCTGTGTCTCTCACTATAGTCTTTAGTTTAAAATCCAATCTGTCTGATATGAGAATTGCTACCCCAGCTTTCTTTTGAGGTCCATTGGCGTGAAAGATGGTATTCCATCCTTCTTTTCAGTCTGAACGTATCTTTTAGCAGCATTGTCCACAATAGCCAAATGGTGGAAGGAACCGAGATGCCCTTCAACAGATGACTGGATTAAGAAGTTGTGGTTCATATATACAATGGAATATTACTCAGCTATCAGAAAGAATGAGTTCTCAACATTTGCTGCAACATGGACGGCACTGGAGGAGATAATGCTAAGTGAAATAAGTCAAGCAGAGAAAGACAATTATCATATGATTTCTGTCATCTATGGAACATAAGAACTAGGAAGATCGGTAGGGGAAGAAAGGGATAAAGAAAAGGGGGGTAATCAGAAGGGGGAATGAAACATGAGAGACTATGGACTATGAGAAACAAACTGAGGGCTTCAGAGGGGAGGGGGGTGGGGGAATGGGATAGGCTGGTGATTGGGTAGTAAGGAGGGCACGTATTGCATGGTGCACTGGGTGTTATACGCAACTAATGAATCATCTAACTTTACATCAGAAACCACGGATGTACTGTATGGTGACTAACATAATATAATAAAAAAAAACATTAAAATAAAAAAAAAACTAAATGGATATATTGTGTGTCTACATAAATGAATTAATCTGTAATTGAACAGCATGCAAATAAATGCGTGAATATAGTAAACATAATGTTTAGCAAACCTGTACATGAAGGCTACATTATACTGTGTTTTTATTTATATAAAATTGAAAAGGATGCAAATCAATACTATGCATTATTAGTATTTACATTTTCATGTAGAAAACATATAAATGCATTTAGTACTCAATTCAGAAAACTAAGACTGAGAGGTAATGAGGGATAAGAATTGGATTGTTGAGGAATACACAGAAAGCTGTAATTGTATTTTTTAACACCTTTTGAGATAATCAAGATTCACACAATGTTAAAAAATCAATGCAGAGCTCCCATATATCCTGCACCCAATTTCCTCCAATGGCAACTTCTTGAATAGCTATAGTACACTATCCCAATCAGGAAATTCACACTGATAGAGTACATCAAATTTATCCAGATTCGATGGCCTTATGTAAGTGTGTGTATTTAGTTCTACTCAATTTTAAAACATATTTAAATTTGTGTGACCACAGCACAATCAAGATGTGAAATAGTTCCAGCAGCACAAGAATTCCTCGGGTAGCCCTCTTATGACTACTTAGTTCTCTTTCACCCTCGCCCCTTTGTTAATCTCTGCTAACCACTAATATGTTGTCCACTCCTTAAATTTTTATATAAATGAATTCACAAATGATGCAACATTTGGATTTGGATTCTTTTCCTTAGAAGAATTTCCCAGAATTTCACCCAAATTGTTGAGTGTGTCAGTTCTTTTTTTTTATTTTCAGTAGTACTCTACAGTGTGTGTGCACCACTTGGTTTAATCACTCCCCTTTTGTCAGACATCTGAGTTGCCTTTTCACCTTTGCCCAAAATCAGTCTGGCATATTTATGTGAATCTCTTTGTAAGATTTCTATTCCTTTCCTTTGATCTATAGGTCTAAATCTTAGCCAGTACTATTCTGTCTTAATTACTGTGTCATATAGTAAGACTTAATATTGGGTAGACTAATTTCTCTTACTTTACTATTTTTCAAGATTGCTTTAGCTATTTTAGGGCTTGTGCCTTTTTTCATAATTTTCAGAAAAAGCATGACTAGATCTACAAAAAACTTGCTGGAATTTTGATAAGAATTGCATTAAAACTATGGATCAATTTGGGGAGTATTGACATCATTCCTATATTAAGTTTTCTAATCCATAAATACCATAAACCATTCCCTTTATATAGGTCTTTGATTTATTTTTTAGTATATTTTAATTTATAGCATACAATTTTAAGTATATTTATACCTAAGAATTTTTCATTTTCTTTGAAGCAAATGTAAATGTTATTTTGTTCTTTTAAGTTGTATTTTCCACAAGGTTATTGTTAGTACATAGAGTGAGATTGTTTTTTTTCTGGTGATCTTGTATTGTATGACCATACTGAACTCAATTATAGTTCCAAGAGATAGATTCCTTGGGATTTCCTATGTAAACAGAAGTGTTATCGACTTTACTATTTCCTTACCAATCTTTGTTTTTTTTTATTTCATTTTCTCATCCTATTCCACTAGTTAGACTTCCAATGCAATGTTAAATAGGAATGGTGAGAGAGGACATCATTGCCTTGTTCCTGATTATAGAGGAAAGTATTCCATCTTTTCCCATATTAGTGGCAAATTTTTTGTTTGTTTTGTTTTTATGACCCAGGTAATGGCCTATTATGGTAAATGTACCATGTGTGCAGGAACAGAATATATATATTCTGCAGTTTGGGGTGAAGTGGTCCGTATAAATCCATTACATTCTATTGGCAGATCCTTCAGTTGTGTTGGTCAGATCTTCTCTGTGTTTGCTGATTTTCTGTCCAATAGTTCAATCAGTTGCTAAGAGAAAGAGAAGTCCCCAATAATAAATGTGTTCTCTATTTCTATTCAGCTATATAGGTTTTCATTTTGGGTATTTGTACACTGTGTTGTTTTGTGCATACAAATTTAAAATTATTTTATCTTCTTGGAGGATTGAACATTATTTTACTCACATGGAATATATTTTTTTTACGGTCTTTGAGTCATAAAACCCCGCATCTTAATATAGTTTTATCTCTTATTAGCTCTGTAATAGTCAAATAGTTAAATTATTTGATTCTGTTCTCCTACTTATAAAAGAGAGATGAAAAACACACATCAAATGATTTTGAAAATATGAAATAAAAATATTTTGCTTAATTCGTAGAACATGAGTCTATTATATGGAAGCATCCATTCAATAATTCAAAAAAGAGGCATTTAAATTAAATATTGCAAATCAAGTAATGACTCTATAAATTCTTAGAGTGGAGACTGTATTGGCACATTTAATTCTAATTACTTGGAGACACTACAGTGAAAAAATCTGGTTTTGTTTCCACTTTTCATGGCATTTACAGTTCATCGTATGGGAATTGGAGGGAAATTAACAGAATAAGTTGACAGGTTCATAATCCATACAGTTTATATCAGAATGTGATCATTGCAATGAAAGCAAAGAAAGCAGCATCATAGGCCTAGAGACTTTCATGGTTTGGCATGAGTATTTTTGAAAAGGCTTGTTAGGAAAGGACTCTGTTATGATGATTTGGGGGCAGAGACCTCAATCCATTGAGGAATGATGCAGTGCAGCTATCTGCGGAAGGCAATGTGAGGCAGATGGAACAGAAGGGAAAAGGCTCTGAGGTAGGACTTTGGTCAAACGACAGCAAAGAGGCTAATGTGGCTATAGTGACATAAGATGGTGCATGAATGGAGATGAGGTCAGGGCCCAGAGGCTGTAGCCTTGTCAGCAGCAAGCATTCTGATTTTACTTGACTTGAGATAGAAAACCAGTGGGGTATTCTGAGCAGCGGAGTAACCTTAATAAAGATTATTCTGACTGTGTTTATGGAGAATATATGTGTGCTGGAAGAGAATGGGAGGTGGGGCGGCCAAGCATGGAAAGCAAGAGAGTGGCTTGGAGGCCATTGTAGTCATCCAAGAATCAGTGTCATTGAAGCACAATGATAGATATGGATGTGAAGATAAACAGATGTGTTTTGAGAGTAAAACCTGCAGGACTTACTTATTGAGTAGTTATGTCATATGAAAGAGATCAAAAATGACTCTAAGACTTTTGGCCTGAGCAATGTATAGACTGCTCTGATGGTTAATTTTACGTCTCAACTTGTCTAGGCCAGGATATCTAATTGTTCGGAAAAAACACCAGCCTAGATGTTACTGTGAGATATTTTGTAGATGGGATTAACATTTAAATCAGTAGACTTTGGGGTGCCTGGGTGGCTCAGTCGGTTAAGTGTCTGCCTTCAGCTCAGGTCATGATCCTGAGTCCTGGGATCAAGCCCCACATTAGGCTCCCTGCTCAGCAAGAGAGTCTGCTTATCCTTCTCTTCCCTGCCCCTACCCCCCTCGTGCTCTCTCGCTTTTTAACCCTCTCTAATAAATAAATACATAAATAAATAAAATCTTTTAAAAAAATCAGTAGACTTTAATTAAAGCAGATTATCCTCCACAATGTGAGGGTGGGCCTCACCCAATCAGTTGAAATCTATAAGTCAGGAATTCTGCTTTGAGACTGCAACACAGAAACCCTGCCCTGGTACAAGTTAAGTTGCCACTACTGAGACAGGAATGACTCTGAGGGGCGATTTGGGGAGTAGGGATCAAAAGTTTGTTTTTGTATATGGTTAATAAAATACAAAGATTACTAAGTAAAATAAAGAGCATGTTAGAAAGGATATTGGAAAATGAACAATCCCAGACACTGCAATTAAAGAATACAGTGTTATAATCTTTCCAGAATGAAGTCAGATTAAGTAACACTTATCAAAATTTAAAATGCACTTTCCTTTTGACCTTTAGAGTTATTAAGTTAAGCAAAAATGCATATGTAAGAATATTCACTGCAAAAGCACATATAGTAGCAACAGCTGGAAACTACTTATAGATACATTAATAGCCACTTACTTAAAGAAATTAGAGCTCATTCATATGATAGAACATTTATAAAGCACCTGAAAAATTGAAGTGGATTATACATTGTTACATGAATATTGTGTGGCTTCACTTATGCAAAGGAAAGAGATAAATGTTGCCTTTATGCATCTATAATAGCTCCAAAAAATGTACTAAATAATTTTGATGGTATTTAACTCCAGGGATTAAAATTAGAGTATAATTTAGGGGAGAACAATCACTCACTATTAAAACATTATGTGACTCTTGGAATTCTCTGTAAATGTTTGTCAATTTCTAAATTAATTAACACATAAATAGATTCAGAAAATATTTACTGAATGACTTCTTTCTAGGTGGCACAGGAGACAAAATGATGAATATGAGTGACATAAGTGTTGTGTTAATGAAGCTAAGACATTTCTGGAAAAGATAGGTAAACTCAGAAATAAGAAAATGAAGGACACAGGAGAAAGCAGTGATTTCAGAACTTGTTGGCTTTAGAAGAAGCCATGCAGTTAGGATAGCAGAGTTTAGAATTTAGGAAGAATCTAGATTAACAGAGATCTATACTCGGTTTCATTTTGTTACATTTTGTGAAAATATACACAAAACACCAGAGAAGAGATTTGAGACTGTAGTGATATTTTAAGTCCACATGGAAATAAGACTAGATCCCAGGATGAGCGCATAAGAATTTGCATAAAGGAATTTCATGTGGATTCGTTCTATTAATAAAACTGAAATATATGGAAGTGACTATTGCTCAGAGGAAGAATCTACACATTATGAAATAGTTCGCACCGTCAATGTTCTCTATCTCAACACAGAAAAGTGCTGATGCACGAATTTGTGAATGATTTATTTTCACTTCAGCTCATCTGCCTTGTCCCTCAGTTACCCAGTTCTTTATATTTTCCAGATGAATGGCGTCAGTGTCTTATGATAGCTAGAATTTAGGACAAGAAATTATTTATCATGGAGCACATTTCAATAGCAGCAAAAGCAGCGAATTTTCCCTCATTTTAAGTTTGAAATCATTGGGTCTCAGTATATTTTTAAATTGTTGAAGTCAAGGATTTATTTTACTTATACATGTTGATGGACCAAGGTAAGGGAGAATTTTCCTCTCATAAGAAGAGAAACATGGCTTTGAAAGTTGCTTACAGCAGTAAAGATCAGCCTGTGATATGATGTGGAAAAACTAATCTAGACACTATTTTTCAATAACATTTTCAGAATCACTAAAAATGTGGTCCTTTATTTTCAGTCTCTCTCTGTCTCTGACATGGTCTCTGCCTCTCATGCATTCCTTCTCTCGGTCTGTCTCTCTCTTTCTCTGTGTGTCTGGGTCTCTGTTTCTGTCTCACTGTCTCTGTCTCTCTCTGTCTCTGTCCCTCCCTCTATATCTATCTCTAGCTCTCTCTTTCTATATTTATCATTATCATTCTCCATCTGTCCCTCTCTCAATACATCCCTGGAATTTAAAATCCCAAATGAGAAAGGTTATCTAAAGAGCAGCTAGCTTTAGGAGTCTACATATCTAGTCTAATCCAAACACTTCTGAAACTCCTATTTCAAAAATACTTCTGAGTGGTTTGGAAGATACTGAAGAATATCTATTTTTCACTGAAAAAAATATACTTAACTTCAAGGGCTCCTGGGTGGCTCAGTTGGTGAAGCATCTGCCTTCAACTCAGGTCATGATCCCAGGGTCCTGGGATCGAGCCCCACGTTGGCTCCCTACTCAGTGGGGAGTCTGCTTCACCCTCTCCCTCTGCCCCTCACCCCCCACTCGTGCTCCCTCTCTCTCAGTCTACTCTTTCTCTCTGAAATAAGTAAATAAAATAAAAAATATATACTTCCCTTTGAAATCAAGTTGTTTTCTCTAACGTGACAGTCGCTCTTATTCCTTAGACTCGATACCAAGTAAGATGTATTATCTCACGTCAAATAATAAAAATCATTTGCCCATACAAAACATCTTTGCAAGACTCACAAATAATCTCCCTTGTCTGACAGATAAAAAGGCAAAAGGCAAGAAAAAGAGGCCCTTACAAGAGAGCTACAGGAGGTAGGGTTTATTTTCCTCACGTAGGTTTATTTTCCTCACATATTTTCCTCACACATCTGAAGATGACTCCCGTTAGGCTCTTCCAGCTGCTCATGTTGTCAGGACCGGACCGGCTGCAATGCACCCAGCTCTTCCCTGATGGCCTTCTGATGGTTGTCATATCTGTAATCATTCTGTCCTTGCTTAACGTAAGATAGCTGAGAATCGATCTTGAGTTATCACTCAGCAAAGAGCTCGCGCAAACTTCAAAACACAATGTGGTATTATTATGCTTTAGGAGACCTGCAGAAAGTTTATGCTATGTGGCTTCTAAGCTTCCCTCATGGAAAATATACTAAGGAAATAAGAAATATATACAAAAATGAATGTTTAACTCTCTCTCTGTAAATACATAAATAATATCTTAAAACAAAATAAAAATTTAAAAAGGGGCACCTGGGTGGCTCAGTTGGTTAAACATCTGCCTTCAGCTCAGGTCATGATCCCAGAGTCCTGGGATCGAGCCCCATATCAGGTTCTCTGCTCAGTGGCAAGACTGCTTCTCCCTCTCCCTCTTCCTGCTGCTCCCCCTGCTTATGCTCTCTCTCTGTCAAATAAATAAATAAATATTTAAGACTATGCACCCATTTTTACACTAGAAAAATTTTGGAATCAACCAATGAGCTTAGTTATAAATGGCCTTATATTGGATTATGAAGTCTTTTATAAAATATTTAAAATATTAATATGAGCAGTATATATGTGTACTATGATCCATGTTTTATATACATATACTCACATATACACATGTATGCACACATATCTTCATGTATAACATTATGTATGTTCTTTTAATAAAAGTAGCTAGCAAAGGGGCGCCTGGGTGGAACAGTGGTTAAGCGTCTGCCTTCAGCTCAGGGCGTGATCCCGGCGTTATGGGATCGAGCCCCACATCAGGCTCCTCCGCTTTGAGCCTGCTTCTTCCTCTCCCACTCCCCCTGCTTGTGTTCCCTCTCTTGCTGGCTGTCTCCATCTCTGTCAAATAAATAAATAAAATCTTAAAAAAAAAAGTAGCTAGCAAAATATATTGGTAGGAAATATATATGTTGACAGATATCTCCTTCTATCAAAGCACATTTTGTAAGTAGTTTTCCATAGTTTTCATGCTTCTCTGGATGCTCTAAACTTTCTAAAATTAAGACTACTGTTTTAATCTGAAAATGTTGAATATGATAAGGAAAGTAGAAGTTTCACTGCTAACTCTGAAAACAATTGCATGCATAACTACAGAGGTGACTAAAGCAATACCACATACTGGAACGTATAGACCCTCTGACATGTATTTTATGGAACTTAACAGCACTCCTTTGTGCATCTTTTGTTACAGCAATTTTAAAGTCACTTCCCGCTATTCTATCTCATCATTTTGGAAAAGCGAACTGTAACATTCATATTCTCCCTATATGAATAGTTGCATCAATAATCAACATAATACTTCATGGTTTTTTTAAAGATTTTATTTATTTATTTATTTGAGAGATAGAAACAGAGATAGCGACAGAGATAGCAAGAGAAAGCATGAGTGGGGAGGAGGGGGGAAGCAAACTCCCTGCTGAGCAGGGAGCCCAACGCAGGACTCGATCCCAGGACCCTGGGATCCTGACCCAAGCCGAAGGCAGAAGCTTAACAGACTGAGCCACCCAGGCCCCCAGTACTTCATTTTTGGCAACTCAAAAGATTAAAGTACTTTTATAGAAAACCAGTATGAATAGTGTATGTATATTTTGCTGCTTTAATTGGCTTATTGGACTGTTATCTCATTATTAAAATCTTTACATGTAAAGTCCACCCCTATTTTCTATTCTGGTATTAAAATTAAAACTTTATAATCTGGAGGACTTCATTAGATATAGAGAAAAATGTTTCTCCTTTTAATGAATTTAAGTGGAAAAAAATTCACAAAAAAATATTGTGGTTAAAAATTTTTATGGATCCAAGCACCAAATTTTAGAATTACAATTGCCATTAAAATGTCTCTAATAACAATTTATATATAGTTCTTTCATATACAGTTGGCTTCCTAAATCATAAACATTTGCTGTGTGTGCAGCATCACCAAGTTTACAATTATACCGGGAGCACTATTTTCAACGTCTTAACCTTAGTATGTCTGCATTATTAAACACCATTGCATGCCTTTAAATATGCAATGACCCAAAGTTAGAATGATTCCTTTTTTGTCCATATTTCAAAACAGTTTCTCCTAATATGGTTCTACACCGTCCTGTATTAAATACTAAGAAATAGACAAGGATGATATGACCTCAACACAAAGTTCAAACCAGTACAAATCATTACATGGTCCTATTAATAAGCTGTGAAACCCAAAGTCCCACTCTCAGATGGTTTCAGGAGTCAAATGAATGATCTTCTTTTCCTTGCGATTGCACTCATGAGAACAAATGTTATTAAAAAGGAGAAAAGATAAGGCTGGCATTCATTATATATTTCCATATAGAATTTAATGGCAATTTTAACTTACTTGTATTCTTTCAATTCGTTTATACAGTGGATATATTTCATATATGCCCTAATTTAGACAAATATGAGTAATTTTAGCTATAATAATCAGTACCACCTGATCTTAATTTTTCCAAGATTTATAAGTCCAAGACTGACATGAGTAAATGAGTTATCCTTTGTTATTTTCATCTTATTCTTTAAATGGAAAGGTTAATCATCCACTTTTCCAAGACAAATCATAGGAATCCAAATTCCCCTCTTCTGTCCTATCCATCAAACACACACACACACACACACACACACACACACACACACACACACTGCCCATTTTATCACCAAGTGAAAGACACAGGGAAACATGAATTCTCTTGAAGCAGGCAATGACAGTAGATGATGAAAGGTCTTACAAAGACCTACACAGGGTAAGAATGACCACAGCCTCTTCTCCAAGGGTAGCAAATTTCAGTGGGTGTCTGGTCCCCAGCTCATCAATTTCCTTTAATTATTCAAATTGGGTGGATTCCTTACTTTCTGAACACCCCCCTGACATGGTAGGAATGGCTATGTGCAAGCTGGTCCCTAGACTTAACACTTTCTTGCATGTTCAATAGGAAAGTGATTGAAAGTCAATTTGCAATGACAGATTTTTCCAACAGGCCCAGGCTCTAGCTGTGCCTAAAATCTTTTCTACAAGAGTCAATTCATTTCTTAAATCTCTCTCCTCTCCCTCTACCCTACCCTCTATCAACTCATGTCTGTTGCCCTCCTTCACCATCTCTGTTTTGGAATATCACTAAAGATTCTTCTAACATTTTGATCTAGGTGATTTGAAATGGCTGTGTAACTATCTAGAGAAAAATCTAATTCTTTCGGAAGCTGCTATGGAATTCTCACCCTCAGCACTTCTTCAGGGGAAGATAAACTTGCTAGATGGATATTCCCATAAGTTGATGTTTCAAGGTCTGATGGTCTATTGTGTGGAACCAAGTGTGCACCAGAAGGAGAGAGAAAAGGAGGGAGAATCTGGTGCAAGGGTAAGGAATTACTGGAGAGAGAGTTTATTAGAAGAATCTTAATGAATTTTATTAAATTGCATCCCATGTGGTTTGGGATTTATATATCCTACTCTATTTGCCCTGAGAGACGATGCAGAGAATGTTACCTTGCAAACTGCAGCCCTTGCTTCATGGATAGCATGACGATATAGATGCACAAGTCTACTGGATCTCAATGCTGGTAGTCATCAACACCACCTGGAGGGTATAATAAAACACATATGCTGGGCCCCACCACTAGAGTCGGATTTGGTATGTTTAAAGTGGAGCTTAAGAATGTTCATTTCTAATAAACATCTAGCAGCTGGTGTTGCTGGTAGGAAACCATACTTACAGAACCCCTGGTTATCCCGTATTAATTTGATACTGTTAAAGACGTCTTCTTATTTTAGTTCCAACCTCAAGTTCCTATGCAGAGCTACAGAGGGCAATTTTTTATCTCAGCAAGACGAAATCAAAGGAAAGCATCACATTAGTTATTGCTTCATTTTACAGGTGACCTCAAGTGTAACATAGTCATAAATGTGGTGCTTACTAGGAGATAGAGAATAATAGCCAAATTTAATAACTGCTGAGAAATAAAACCCTAAGTTTAACACACATTCACACACAGTGACCCCTTCATATGACTTTTGTCTTCCTATGAGGAACAGCAAAGTCACAAAATCACTTTACCTTCCTAACGAAACTTTCTGTATTCACTTTGAATTAAATTTTCATTTTTGATATGATATTCTGAATAAAAGAAAGAAGATCATCTTCAAGGTTTTCATTTATGAAAGTAACTGTACCATTCTAACTTCGTAACCAGATGTTGGGATACCATCATACCATATGATATCAATTCCTCCATCCACAAGCTGAAAAGCTTCTTACCAATGCAACTTGATCAAATTGGGTGATCAGTTTCACTTGGCACTTAGAGATGCATTTTCCTCCCTTTGTCTTTCCATCCCACCATCATTCTCCTCCTTTTCTTCCTTCCATTCTTGAGTATACCTATCCAGCCCTCAATCACTCTGAGGGACTATGTTAGACTGTCAGGCTATATGACACTAAATGGACTTTCTGGCATATGGTCCAGAAATGAAATCTGACAACATCGTTAAGACATAGTGTGAACGAAATATCTGGTAGATTGCTGATGAAAATTATGTGAACGAGGGCAAGAGAAAAACTTGGGAATGTAATCTGCCATTATCTTTGTCACTGAGGAGGTAGACTTATCATTAATTCAGAACAGAATTTGAGGCATGAGAAGTAATATCACTACTTTTATTAAAAAAGCTTAACCACTTGATCCATGAAACTGTTGGCCATGTATATAAGAGGACAACCCATAAACAATTTCACTGTTTGTTGCATAACATTTTTGAAAATTAATTTCACTGTTTCATCTGAGCCAATAGTTCCCTTTTCTGAATAGATTTCCCACCTGGGCCAAGAGCTTGCTTATCAGGCAGTGGTCTATCTATTAGGGTTCATTTTAAATATCCCCCCATCCCTATCCATCAATCCCAAACTATCACGTCATTAAGTTTATTCAATTTTGATCAGTTTCCCACCTTTCAGTCAATATCACTATCTTTTTCCGAACTGTCCATTCCAAAATTTTACTAAGATTCTGCCAAAGCAATGCTCTCTGTTACTGCATTAGGTGTAATCAACAGCTTTGCTTGGTCAAGGGGATTCCTGGCTGTTTGTTAGGTGAGAGGATTTGACAGTCAACGTGCAGAGAAGAGTATTAATGCTGAACCTGGTAAGTACAGGTTCGAACACATTGATTTTGAAGGACCTATACAATATTCCAACAAACATTCCCAAATATCATTTGGAGATCTTGAGCCTCCACAAAGATAATTTTAACTTTAGCACAAATTTGAATAGCTAATATTTACTGAGAAATTACTATCTGCCAGGGATGGCTCTTAGGTTTTTATACATATTATTATTCAGAACAACCCTCTGAGGCAAGCATGCCTACCCCTGTTTTACCATGGATGAGAAGATTGAAGCACGGAGGTTAAATACGTGGCCCAAGGACACAAAGCTAGTTTACCCTTCTAACAACTCCACTACGTTATCACTTTGTAAATGGTTTGTTCTCTTTTATTTCAAAACAGTCCACCTTCACACATGAATATATCATACTATTTACCTCATAGCATCCAAAATATTATCATCACAGCATAATTTTATTTGCGTGCGCTTAGAGATATTTTAAAATTGGTATTCATGATTGATGTCTATGACATTTTTTAAGCTTTTATTTATTTATTTATTTATTTGAGAGAGAGAGAGATCATGAGTGGGGCGGGGGGGCGGGTATGGCCAGAGGGAGAAGGAGAGCCCCTGATGTGGGGCTAGATCCCAGGACCCCGGGATCATGACCTGAGCTGAAGGCAGGTGCTCAACCAACTGAGCCACCCAGGTGTCCCTTCCTGACATGTTTAAATACCAAAAATGCTTGCATTCATTTGCACTTGTACAATTTGAAAAGACGCATTTAACCATCTTTTTAAAAACTTACTGTAATCTGGGTTTTTTTTCAATATTCAGAAGGAAAAAAAAAAGTTAAATTTATGTCTAGCATTGCCCAGCTTATCTTCGGCAGGTGTGGAATAGAAACCTCCTGTTTTTTCACACCTTAATACATGCACTTTACAAGCAACAGAAAGCATCTGTTTCTTTGAAATTTTTGGACTGTGTTTATTTCTACCGGTGGCATTGTTTTCAAAAGATTTAGGAAAAAAAAAGGTCAATTATCAGAACATGATAACCAGAAACAGTAAAAAATGCAATGTGACCGTTAAATGGATCACTTTTGTGAACTTCGATCTACAAAAACTACCACTGATTACTTTCTCATTTGCCTTCTAGAGTCATAAGTTCTCACTGCCACACTTTTAATGTCTTGGTGGTAACTCTTCCAGCAAAGACAGCTGCCTTTGATCCACCGTGGGGCCTTGCTACTCAAAAATGTGATCTGTGAATCAGCAGCAGGCATCTTGCCTGGGAGCTTGCTAGAGCTGCGGAATTTTGGGGCCTAACCCAGGCTTACTGAATCAGAGACACGATCCCTCAGCTATTCCTACACACATTAAAGTTTCATAAATACAGCTATCGGCATAAATGTAGATAAAAATCCTGTTCCTCCTTGAAATAGTTGATGTGCTAGTATCTTTATACCTCACCTAGCAATAAGTAACAGTGATCTCATTCAGCCACATCATTTTAGAGAAAAGATATTTGGATGGAATTAATTAAGAATAAGTTACATTTCTATGCTAAAAGCAGGATTTATTTTTCTGATCATTTTATACAAAATCATATTGCCCAAAGTCATCCCTGAGTTCTTGCATTTTATTAACCCACTGACCATAATCTGCTTTCAAAAGATCATCTATTCCATTCATTATGAAAACATTCTCTTGTATCACTATTAAGTTTGACATTTGAATTTAAAATGTCAATAAATGCAGGGACAAGAGCCTGTGAGCAATCAGAGCATGCCCTTCATTTTATTTAAAAGTAATGGGAATATTGTCACTTGGAGGTTCTGTTAACATTTTGTAAAACAACAAATAGAAACCTTTAAGGGCAATAATACACTGAAAAATAACGTGAGCGCTGATGGTTTTATCTTATGCCAACTCCTTGTATCATGACCACATGATGCTCAAAGAAGTTGGTAGCACAAATATTTTTGGTAAATATAAGAAAACTAAATGGCAGACATTAGCATATAGGTACCATGCTTAAAAATCAAGGAGATTAATATCAATATGTAATAATGATGAGGAGCATACTAAAGCAATTGTCTTTTTTTTCCAAATATAGCATGTCAGTAATGATCTTCGAGAAAATCCATCTTCCTATGTCTCCAAAGAATTCAGTTTAATTATGTTGTCTTTTACCTGACAGACTTTGGTCATTTAATTCCATTTCCTTGGATCGATAAGGCTCCAAATTACCATCCTTATCTGTTCGCTTGCTTTGGGTCATTGCATAATTTCTTTCATGATTTTAAAAAAGAATTAGATTAACACAACTTCAAGTCAATGCCTTTTTACCAACCTTCCTAAAATGCTTCCCAAACTGAATGTGCTTGACAGTTTTGTATTCAAACTGCATATTCCCAGTTTCTGACGCCAGCAAACACCCTTGTGCTGAGACCACTTATAATTATAATGCTTATTAGTATTTTGTACTATTATCCCTTTCATCTGAAGAGTTTTAGGCACTTTATAATCACCACATAAGCCTCAAGTCAGAGACTCCCACTGAGATCAAGAGGGAGCTGAAGAATAGTATCTATCAGCAACTGAAGGAGGATTTAAGTTAGGAAAAATAAATTGCCAAGCTTTTGACAGTGTTAACACCTGCTCCCTCTATATCTGATTAGTGATGTTCAAATCCACAGGTAGTCAGACTACATAGTGTTTTATCCTAGAACAACAAACTCATGCTTAAGAAGCTAATGTTGCTCTAACTTAAGACACAGACCTCACTGAAATGGGGACTATGCTTCTGGCCTTAGGATATTGCTTGATCCCAATGTCGTATTTTATTCCAAGTATTTTAAATAAATATCATTTGATTTCAAGAGAAGTCAAAAGGCGTCATAAATAACATAAGATAATGTAGGCTTTTTAAAAATTTAATTTTGTTTGTGATAAATATAGAGAAAATACTAACTAAATAAATAAAAAATAAAAATTAACCAAACAACACCAACAAGAAACAATCACTATTAATATACTTGTGTGTTATATTATAGATGCATCTACACACGCTAATATGGATACATTTTTTAAACATAAATAAAATAGTCTGTATGGTTTAGCTCCTTTAATGCATTAATGATACTAGTACCAGTGTGCTTTTTCTCCATTTTTGAACTTTTCCTTCTACCTCTTTCATCTACCTTGGTGTCCATCACATACTCATCATCTATGCCAACTTTCCTTCCAGTGGCCTCTATAGGCCAATAATAGCTCCCAAAGTCATAAGGTCCAAATCCCTGGAAATGTTACCTTATTTGGAAAGGTTTTTGCCCATAAAATTAAGTTAATAATCTTGAGATGGGAACTTCGTTCTGGATTATCCAGGTGGGCCCTAAATGCACTGGCATGATTTTTATAAGAGAAAAGTAAAAGGGAGGGGGGCATGAGTGGCTCAGTCAGTTAAGCGTCTGCCTTCAGCTCAGGTCATGGTCTTGGGGTCATGGGATCAAGTCCTATGTCAGGCTTCCTGCTCAGTGGGGAGTCTGCTTCTCTTTGACCCTCCCCCACTATTCATGCCCTCTCTCTCTCTCTCTCAAATGAATAAATAAAATATTTTTTAAAAAGAGGAAAGTAAAAGGAGATCTGACACACACAGAGGAGAGAAAGACAGAGGCGGAGATGAGAGTGACGTAGCCACAAGCCAGGAATATCTGATGCTATCAGAACCGGGAGTAAGCAAGTTTTTCCCTGGAGCCACCAAAGGAAGGGCAGACTTACCAACACCTTGATTTCAGCCCAAGTAAAATGATTTGGGATTTCTGGTCACTAGAAATATAAGATAATAAATCTGCTTTGTTTTAGGCCACCGAGTTTGTAGTAACTTGTGACAGCAATCACAGGAATCTACTTCAGACTTCCAACATCTTCCCCTCTCTTCTTCCATTATCCGCATATCCAAAACCCAGTCCAGTGACCCAACCATCTACACCCTACAAGCAGGCCCACTAGTAGCTGAATACTGCTGGAGAAAGACTTTTCTAGAACTGAGGGTTGACACTGAAGTCCTGTCCCCCAGGGAGGGGGACCTGCAACATTCCCTGGCCAGGGAATCATTTTTCTACTGATCCCTTGCCCTCCAACTGCTCAAGAAGGCTCTATCTTTCACACAATTCTTGTTTCATCAGCATTCTTTCCTGTTTCAACACAGTCTACAATACAAGTCCAAAACAAAAATATTTGCAAAGAAAAACTACCATGCAGTCTTCAATTCCTCACTTCCAATTCAGTCCTCTTCCTATGTCAATCTCACTTCTATTTCTTCTATTTCATTGAAATTTCTACTGAAAAATAGAAATCCAATGGCATCTCTGTTAAATTTAAAGTGTTCTTCACAATGATGTGGAAATAATTTCTCATAAGTCCCAAGTATCGTTGGTTTAATTTTAATTAAAAGTATAGTTGAGTCCAGAGAATACATGGTTTCTCTGATTGTATAGGTTTTCAGGAAATTTATGAAGATGGGAAAATATCAGTGCAATTGCTTTTGGAAATGCTACATGCTGTATTCAATATTTTACATTATTTAGAGAGAAAAGATAAGAAATAAATCCTGCATCTATTATGTACCAGTTTTTTAAAAAGCAAACATTTAAGTATAATCTATATCTATTATATTGTATGTTGCCATGAAGGTAAGTTCCCGTTTAAGACTTTTAACTAAAAAAAGAATAAAAAAAACTTTCCGTAACGCTGAAAAATTTTTTTAAGAAATTCAAAGGATTCTCACCTTAAACCTTAAATAACTCATGTTTGTTTTAAAGAATTTGCTCACTAGAATATTTATTTAACAGTGTTGTGGGTTTTCTTTTTCTCCAATTAATGTTATTACTACATTGGGCCAAAGTGGTGATTTTTTTACATACTCTCCTTGCAATAATTAACCTGCAATCAGGTTGATTGACTTGAAAGAGCTAAGCACAAATGGTCAACTCATGTAAAAGACCTAATATACACTCTTACAATCAGAAATATATCTAAGGCTATTGTTTGGGAGAATTTATTATTTCACAGGCTAATAAATGAACCCAACAAATTATTTTAAAACATGATACACTCACTTCAGGAGAAGTTCACACGTTCTTTCTTGGTTGCTCTTGTCAAAAAGGCTAAACCCACCTATGCAATTAATTTTAAAAAGTCCTCAACTCAGAATTCACTATAGTAAGGAAGTCAGCCACCGACACATTCCTTCAGGTAGAGATTTGAAAGATTTGAAAGAAGAGTGACTTTCCAAGGGTTAAAAAAGAAGATGTAAGACGAGCTTTGATTGGTTGTTCCTTTAGGGTAAAATTATCTATTAGGTTGGGTTCTCAGAAAAGAAGAAAGTTTCTGATTGTCTTTCAAAGCACTTTTGACATACATTAGAGGTCCCCTATACACTGGTACATTCACTGGGGCTTTCCAGGCTGCTTAGGATAATATGAGTTTTCCTGTTTCAACAGAAAAAATATCTGGATCTAATATCTTGCATAAGCAACTCTGATATCAAATTCTTCTTAGTTTCTTCTTATTTCTCAAGTCAATAGTATTTATACTTTGCTAGCTTTTGCTCATTTTTCTAATTTCCAAATTTTGGAATTACTTTAGGGACTGACTTTGTCTTTTTTTCTTTCATTTTGTAATCTGAACCTTGGGTTTTATTTACTGCCATTGGTCTAAGTAACCTGCAGGTATACATCTCTAACCACCATTTTCTGAAATCTGGCCACAACCACCTGTGCAACATCTGCGTATATACACACAGTTTAGCTACTGACCAAAATGCCCATTGGCTCTTTCTCCAGCCTTTCTCAGATGAGTCAATGTTACCATCATGTTTTAGAACAGTTTTCAATTTACAGAAAAATTGAACAGGTAGATAGTACAGAGATTTACCATATATACCCCTTCACATACACAGAGACACATATGACCCTGTTATTAACCCCTTGCATTAGTGTGATACATATATAACAATTAATGAAGCAATATTGATACATCATTGTTTACTAAAGTCCATTGTTTACATTCAGGTTCACTGTGTTGTACAGTTTTATGGGATATGTAATTGCAGTATCATACAGAATAGCTACCTCAACTACTAAAGAAAACCAAAGCTAAACAGTAACTAAAGAGGTTAAAAACATCTTTTATTCATGGACTATTGCAATAGGGGAAAAGAGATCTGGTATATAAGTGGGCTCAATACAGCATGAAAAAATGGGGATTTATGGCCAACCAGCAGGGTGGTGATCAGTAGATGGAAAATTTCTAAGAGGAAATATCAGGAGCCAGCAGGGATTCTGGCTAAACCAATTTGGTAATATTCTTGGTGAAGGCAGGCCAGGGTGATCAGATATCAAGGGTGGGGTATTCTGCCCAAATTGGCTTAATAGGATTCCGGCTATAACTAGGCAATGGGGGTCCTATAAAGATGATCCCAAGGTTGAGGACTTAGAGGGCTTAGGGGAGCCTGACTGAAGTATGGTTAAAGAGAGAGTCTTTATTCAACTTAACAATCTCCTATGCTTTAGCTCTTCCTCTTTCATACCACACCACCCACCACGCCCTAGTCCATGGGAAACCACTGATCTTTTTACTATCTCTAGTGTTTTACCTTTTCCAGAACGTCATATAGTTGGAATCATAAAGTATGTGAGCTTTTTAGACTGTCATCTTTAACTTGGTAATATGCATTTAAGGTTTCACCATATCTATCATGGCTTAAGAGCTCATTTATTTTTTATCACTAAGTAATATTCCATGGTACATAGATACCATAGTTCGTTTATCCATTTATTTATTGAGGGACTTCTTAGTTCCTTCCATTTTTTTTTTTTTTTGGTGATTATGAATAAAGCGCCTATAAACGTTCTCTCTTGTGTAGACAAATTCTTCAAATCAACTGAGTAAATACTAGAAGCACAATGGCTGGATTGCATGAAAAGACTATGCTCACTTTGTGAGAAACTGTCAAACTGTCTTCTGAAATGCAATACCATTTTTGTATTTCTTCCAGCAGTGAAGAACTTCTATTGCTCCACATCCTTGTCAGCTTTTAACATTTTCATTTTGGGGGATCTTAGCCATTCTAAGAGATGTACATATCTTATTGTTTTAATTTTCAATTTCCTAATAATATATCATGTTGAACTCTCTCTTATATGCTTATCTGCCATCTGTATATTTTCCTAGTGGAGGCATCCGTTCATATTTTTTGGCCATTTTTTTTTAATTGGATGTTTGGTTTTTTTAATTCATTTACCAGACATGTGCTTTATAACTCTATTCTTTATATCCAGGATTGTCTTTTTATTCTAACAATGTCTTTAATGAAGGAAAAAATCTTAATTTTAATAAAGTCCAACTTATTAACATTTTCTTGCATTGCTTGTGCTTTCAGTGCTGTTTAAAAACTCAACACCAAAAGCAAGATCCAGATTTTCTCCTGTCTTATCGTCTAGAAGTAGTAAAGTTTGCATTTTACAGTTTAGGTCTACGATCAATCCTTTTTGAGTTAATTTTTGTGAAAGGTGTGAGATTAGTGTCCAAATTCACTTTTTTTGCATATTGATATCCAATTTTTCAAGCACGATTTATTGAAAGACTGTCCTTTCTCCTTTGAATTGACTTTGCTCCTTTGTAAAAGATCACTTGACTATTTTGGGGTCTCTGTTCTGTTCCATTGATCTATTTATCGATTCTTTTACCAATACCATGGTGTCTTGAAACTGCAGCTTTATGGTGAGTCTTGTAATCGAGTAGTGACAGTCCTCCAATTTTGTTTTTTCTTCAATAATGTAATGCTATTCTGGGTCTTTTGCCTTTCCTTGTAAGCTTTAGATTCAGTGTGTCGGTATGATAAAATAGCTTCCTGGGATTTTTATTGCAACTCTTTAGAATCTATATATCAACATGAGCATAACTGACACCTGAAAAATATTGATTCTTCCAACCCATGAACAAGGAACAGCCGCATTTATCGAGATCATCTTTGACTTCTTTCAACAGAGTTTTGTGGTTTTCCTAACAAAGAACCTATATATTTTTGTTAAATTTATACCAAAGTATTTCAATTTTATTGTTGTTGCTATTGTAAATGGTATTGTATTTTTAATTTCAAATAACTATCATTCATTGCTGATAAATAAGAAAGCAATTTACTTCATGTATTCACCTTATATCCTGACATCTTGTGATAACTTTTTAGTTCCAGGAGTTTATTTGCATCAATTCTTTTGGATATTCTACATAAATAATCATATTATCTGTAAATATATACAATTTTATTTCTTGCTTTCCAATAGGTATACCTTTAACATCATTTTCTTTTTGTATTGCATTAACAAGGACTTCCAGGATGATGTTGAATAGGAATGGTGAGAAGGGCCATCCTTGCCTTGTTCCTAATCTTAGGGGAAAAGCATCTAGTTTCACACCATTAAGCATAGTAGCCGCTGCTTTTATGTAGATTCTCTTTATCTAGTTGAGCAGGTTCCCTTCTGTTCTGAGCTTGCTGAAAGTTTGTACCATGATTGGGTGCTGAATATTGTCAAAGGCTTTTTCTGCTATTACCAAGTGGAGCTACATTTTAGAAATTTGGGTGGATATTACTTGCGTGAATATTTTATCTGGAATTTTTGAAAATACAAGGACAACTCATGTTATTTTTAGGATGCTGTGTGAGATACCTTGTGAAAACACTTTCATGAAATATATTAAAAACTAAAACCATAAATGTGTATTTTAATATGCAGGATTTGGCCTACTATGATTATACAATAAATTTTAAATTATAAAAGATGAACCAACTGTGAATCCTTTTGGGGTAAAGTAAAAATATATATGATATTTGATCAAGAAAGGAATGTTTTTGTTTTTTAGTGTGGGGCACTGATCCTTGGAAAGTTGTGAATACTAAAAGGAATTCATTTCTTCAGAATAAACTACATGGAAAAAATGTAATTTATCAAATATTTGTTTAGGTCATTTTTATTGTTATAATTCACATACAATAAAATGTACCTATTTTTAATTACGTAATTCAATGACTTTAAAAAAAAAGTAAGCTGTTGTATAACAACCACCACAATCACAATGCAGAACATTTCCATCATCCAGAAAGTCCACCTCTGACAGTTTGTAGTCAGTCTCCTCCTTCACACAGAACCCCTCTCAACCACTGATCTGCTTGCTGTCACTACCATTTTGCTTTTTCTAGAATTGTATGTAAATGCTATCATACTCTATGCACTCTTTTGTGTCTGGTTTGGTTTTTTGTTTTGTTTGTTTTGTTTTGTTTTGTTTTGTTTTGTTTTGTTTTTTTGGCTCAACATAATTCTTTTGAGATCCATCCATGTCATAAACAGAGAAAATATTTTTCTTCATAGATTAAACTTCAGGAAGGTGAAAGAAATCTAACTGGATGCTCAGAGGTGGCCAAGCCTTGTTTGTGCCTCAGCATCAATTTTCCTTACAAACTGGCCATTTTGTTGAAAGATGGGCACATGAAGTCAAGATCTGAAGTTAGTCAGTCTGGAGCATATCAAATTGCAATTGGTCAAGCAGACACTGAGATGACTATAATACCATTTTTCTTCCTTTGTAAATTTTTTGAGTCTCCTTATTCATTATAATTGAGAAGATCATACATTTTTACTAAGCAGGTCACTCCCTTCATCTTGACTTAAACCTTGGGTATCTTGCAAACAAAATGTAAGAGTTTGATGTGATGCAAACAGAGAGCAGTCTCAGGAAAGACACAAGTGATGGAAAGTTAGAGGTACACGTCATGTTTCCTTTGAATGTAACTGGAGTTTTTCCACTTGGATCTGTTAAAATGTCAAGCTGGTATGATCTAGCACGGGGAAGACAGGAATTATTAAAATATATAACGGTGAGTATGTTTCAGAATTAGAAAATAACAGCAATCTATGCTGATTGAAATGATCTTGTAGAAAGGGGGAAAAATGATGATGCAGGGAGAGCAGGGGGAGCCATTGGTGCCACGTACATTACTGGGTGAGGGTGGTCGAGTACAAGAGCAGAAGTGCTGGCCTATGTAGGTACCTTCTAAGCAGTGTTTCTATGTTATCACATAAGCTATAAGTGAGCTAAAGCACAAATGTAGAGGGCAGAAAGGCATAGTGGTAGAACTTTATTTAAGTCCTTCCTGGCTACTTCTTAATGAGGGCATGTGGTTATTAATAATGACCTTGGCAGTGAAGGGCAGAGGTACCGTGGAAGCTAGGGCATTGGAGAAGATCTAGATAGTGAAAGAACATCTAGATACTTAGAGAGTTGGGGATCACTTGGGTGGCTCAGTTGGTTAAACATCCAAGTCTTGATGTCAGCTCAGGTCATGATCTCAGGGCTGTGAGATTGAGCCCTGTGTCAGGCTCCATGCTCAGCATAGAACCTGCTTAAGATTCTCTCTCTCCCTCTGGCCCTCCCCTCCCATTCTATCTCTCTCTAAAAATAAATAAATAATAAAATAGAGGCCGAGAGGATTGGGATGTTGAAATCCCTGAGTATGGTGGCAAGCACAGTTCTAATGTGACCATGAGTTAGGAGCTAAAATGTTCAAGAAGTGTAGGGAAGCAATAGGATGTGGAACATGACTATAAGAAGTGGGAGTATGTGATATAATTTTATATTATTAAATTCAAACTGGGGATTATAGGAAGGTGAGATGTGAGCTGTCTGGAAGTGGACATGAGGAACAAGAAAGACACCTCCTCATCTCCAGGCCAAAATCATAAGATATAGGAGAAAAAAAGGGTTCTCCACTTGAGCGGGTTGCCAGAGTTAGAAGTTTTCTCCCTGAAGTTTCAGTTAATTGGTAGAGCTAGAAAGTCAAGGGGCCATGGAAAGAAGAGATGAATCTTTTGAAGATTTGCTGCTGATACAGCAGGAGTTCCCAAGAGCAATAAGGAGGATTTGAGGGGCTGGAGGAAGGATGGGAAATGGGAGGTCACCACAGGGACTGATTGAGTAGCATGTGGATCAGGTTCAGGATGACCCAGAAGTCA
This sequence comes from Ailuropoda melanoleuca, assembly GCF_002007445.2. Lineage (NCBI taxonomy): Eukaryota > Metazoa > Chordata > Mammalia > Carnivora > Ursidae > Ailuropoda > Ailuropoda melanoleuca. The sequence continues at coordinate 137,590,533 of NC_048220.1, forward strand.
TGGGCTTCTGTGGAGACTAAGATAAGAAGTGTTAAGGGTCATAAAGAGACTACACTAGTAGCCTCAAGGCAGAGGACTGTGGTGAAGGCTAAGTGTTTGGGGGGCAAGTAGGGTTGTGGTCTTTCCAGAAACAACTAGCATTCTGCAATACTGCTCATTCTCCCAAAGAAGCAATGGAAGTCAAGTACAAAAGGCTCTTTTCCACAAATCTTTGAGGATCCCTTTTCTAAGAAAGACTCTCTGTCTTAGAATGCCCTAATTTGAAGGAAGAAATTAGATAGATGATAAATAGATGGTTGGTAGATAATAGATGATAGATAGGTAGATGATGATAGATGATAGATAGATGATATAGATAGATAGATAGATAGATAGATAGATAGATAGATAGATAGATAGATGATAGATAGATAGATAATAGATAGATATGTAGTTGGCTCCTTTATCTAACCAGTTGAGGGCTTTAGTGGGAAGTAGTAGCTCTTCTATGCATTTAAGATTTGAAGGACACACTTTCTTGGAAGACGATGCTGGAAAAGATCTCTGATGAGTTTTAATGCAATGTTTAGTACTGAAGTTCTGACCTATTTCTGATTTGGAAAAATTTTGATCACATTCATCCTCAAACCAGAATAATGAACCCATTACATACAATCAAAGTAATACTAGTATTCTAAATATATTTTATGTGGAAGATTTTTCATTCATATAATCAACCACAACAAAATTTAATGTAAAATTTAGAAATAATGGGTTTATTTCTGATAATAGTTATTTTGCCTTGTCATTTTTACTTAAACATTAGATTTTAATCTATATGTATCTGTATACCATATTATGTATCTAAAAATAAATTATCACAGAGAGACAATCATGTATGTTCTGTACACTAAAGGATGAACAGAAGTAGTCTGAAAAATTTTCAATCTATTATTGCCCCAGAGTTAAATTTGGTTTATATATCCATCCAATTCTGTGCTGTTTTTTAAGTTTTGATTGTTAACTTTACATTCAATTATTTGTGTAGTCTCAATATTCTATAATCCGTTATGTCCCAAATAAAACCTTTCAGCTCTGTCAAACTTCGCTTTCACGGGAAGAGATGGCATTATGACTCAAGGCAGCACAGGAACAGTAGCAGCCAGGAGTGATTTTCTTCAAATATTGACACTTATTTTAGAGTTGGTGCATTCTGAGGTTTGTTTGTTGTTTTTTTTTGTTTGTTTGTTTTGTTTTGTTTTTTGTTTTTTTGAGAGAGAGAGAGAGCAAGGTGGGGGGGGCAGAGGGAGAGAGAGAGAGAGAGAACCTCAAGCAGTTTCCATACCCAGTGCAGAGCCCAACTGGGGGCTCAGTCTCACAACCCTGAGATCATGACCTGAGCTGAAATCAAGAGTTAGCACTTAACGGGCTGAGCCACCTAGCGCCCCAAGTTGTGCATTTTTATGTCTGGAGATCTGAATTCCCACTGTTTCATTGGGTACAGGTGTCAGACATTGCAAAGGCTTTAGAACTGCAACTTCGAGCTTGGGCATGAGCTGGGATGTATGTTCAGAAAAGGTCTTCCAGCCTGTGGCTTTCTGCCGTTGGCCTAGTCTCTTTGAGGCAGTGATTATTTTGTATGTCTCAGAAGGATAAACTTTATGCATCTTATAACATTTTGCTAATAAGTTATGAAGAGAAAACATAAAGTTTTTTTGAGTAAAGCTACAGACATTTCGCCATTTGCAATTGATTTATTTTCACGATGAGAAACCTTATCTTCAGCTTAATTACTATAGTTTAATTAATGAGAGTCTGTAAGCTGTAATTAATTTATCTACTAACTAAATTTTAAAGAACTTCTGTATCTCTTTAATGGTTTTATCCACTACAACACAAATATTTAAAATATAACATTAAATGTAATAATCAATAATAATGTTAAAAAATGAACATTAAGCTTTACCTAGTAATTTCAAAGTGCTTTTATCTGAAATTTTAGTTTTTAGTAGGAATCAGAGGGTGTCTCTGATGCTTAACTTCTTGTAATAATTTTAAATGTTTAAACTCAAAATAACTTCATAGTTTTAACATTAGCAACACAGCTTTTGGATGTACAATAGGGCTTCAAAAGCAGTGTTCCTTATAAAAGAATGTGGATTTCATAGAAGAAGATACTTTTACTTCTGGGTATTTTCAGTGTGATGTGATTAAGCTGCCAGAATTTAATTTTGAAACTCATCACGGTTCTTGGTGGCCTGACTCGCTACCCTGAATAAACAAGTTAAACAGAACAGCGAGAGCCAGAAGACCCAGACTAAGCACAAACTATTTCTGAGACCTAATAGAGGATTTTTAGAAAAAGTATCTCATGTTTTCTTGTTTTCCTTTTTCTTTTTATTTTCCCCACCCCCACCCCCCCCAACACTGATTTCCGCTTCTGGAGATTTCTAGAGAAACGCTCAGCTCCTGCAGTTGGCTGTGGAAGGTCTTAGCTGCTAGTGTCAGGCACCGTGAATTGTTGTGGAAGAGGAAACAACTGCTTTGTACTAATACTTTTCAAACAACTGAGCCACTATTGTAGTAACACAGGGATATGTTTTCCATAACAATTGATGGCAATAACTCTGATGCCTCCTGATGAGCCACAATATGTTTATCTAAAGGAGACACATTTAAATTTTGTTACATCCCTTAAGATTTGGTTGAGTCACATGGAAGAATCCCATGCCTTAGTTTCTGGCATTAGGGAAACAAGTATTTTTTGACTGACTGGCCATCTAAGACCAATTTTTGGCTTGTTAGCAGTAAATTAGTATAAGTAGCTTCATGAGAATAGGGAGAAATAAAACATATTTTGGAACTGACTTCTACATATCCAGCCAGTGGGCTATTTTTGATAAACTACGTTGAGTGGGAAAGGGAGTCAACCAACAGCTCTCTTTCTCCAAAAGCAGTTTAAAAGTTAGAATTATTTCTAAGCATTTTGTTTCCTTGTTTCCAAGTTTTCTACCTATAACTGAACTATGTGGTTTCACATCCTGGGATATTAGCATAACATATTAAGAACCTGACCCCTAGATTCAAACACCCTTGTGTAGAATCCTGATTCCACCTTCTATTAAAAGGGTGGTCCTGGGGCACCTGAGTGGCTCAGATGGTTAAGTGTCTGCCTTCAGCTCAGGTCATGATCTCAGGGTCCTGGGATTGAGCCCCACTTCAGGCTCCCTGCTTAGTGGGGAGTTTGCTTCTCCCTCTGCCCCTTCCCAGTTGTTCTCTCCCTCTCTCTCTCTCACAAATAAATAAATAAAATAATAAAATAAAATAAAATAAAAATCTTTTTTAAAAATTAAAAAAAAAGGGTGGTCCTCATTAATTTATCTAAATCCTCTTCTCTTCAGTTTCCTTATTTGTGAAGAATGACATAGTTGCCAATTTTGTAGGGCTGTAAAAATTTGAAGACGTACTTTATATATTCTGAATAGTCCAAAGCACACAGTAAATGATAAAATGAATGTGAGCTATTATTTCCCCAAAGCATTTGCAGATATGAACACAGAGCAAGTATCATTGTATATATGCAAGGCTGAAGCTGATAAAAAGCAAACTTCTAGATATCATATAACAAAGAGTTGCATAGTTAATCTGTGCAACAGAGATGTTTGAAAAATTGGAGCTACTCTATTTTATCTCTGTCTAGTCTGGTCTTTTGTCTGAGCTGACTCCTACAGATCAGGAAAAAAAGAAAATAAGTAAATATCCAAGTTGGTTTGAAGTTAGTCTTACATGATTCTTTAAATATAATCTTTAGGAAAGCATCAATTTTTATGGAAATAAACTAAATCTTCCAGCCTTGCTCTCTCTCCCCAAAATAGACTTGATATATGTGGTGAGACCTAAACTTGACTTTGTTCTCATCCTTATCTGTGCCTTATGGGTGTCTGTTGTCTCCATACCCACACCCCTCTACTCCCTGAGCCCTGATTGCCCTCCTGGTCTTATGACCTAAAGGGTTAGCTGCTCTAATGCACAACCTGATCTTGTTTCAACCTGGGACATGTCCACTTGGGCACCAGCCACATCCCCCACCCTTCAATCATCAAGAACTCTGCTGTCTCACCTCTGCTATGGACCAACCCCTGCCCACTAAATCCCCCACTCTAACCTCAAGGACATTTCAGCAAAGTTAATTGGCCGGTGCCCCTTCTCCTGGCCCCATCACGTTGTCCTATAGCAGCTCTCCATGTGGGTAGAGAGATTGCATCCCCATTTTGCAACATGAATCACTTATCCAATACATATCTCCCCTTCCTCCAAGCCTCTGACTGTTTAGGCACAGGGTATTGGGAGACACCCTTCTGAAGTTCTGTTCCCACAAAACCAAGGGGCATGAGAGAAACTGGCTATTCTTATCCTTCCCTCTGTTGTGTCCTCTCCCTCGTAAATCTGTCCTGTCTAGGAGGGGTCAGATTCTTTCTGACAGAGAGTATGTGTATTTTGCTTTTGCCTTGAGGATTTAGACTTCAGCCAATGAGATTCTGGGGGGATTATTTCCCATAAACTAATGAAGTAAATCTGTAGATGCCACAGTGTGTGGACAAATTCATTACAAGACTATCTGATATCAACTAATTGGAAGAAGATGTCATTTAGTGGCTAATGGGTATAACTCTAAAATAATTTTTTAGTGATAGACTGCTATGTGATTTGGGGCACATAACTTTTAGGGAAGTTCAGAAAATTGAGAACATTGCAAAACAAAAATTTTCTATTTCAATATATTAATTTGTATTTCACATATTTTCATAATGTATTTTATAATCAAAGCCAAAATGAACACACAAAGACAATAGAATAGATGCTAAATTTAGGTCCCCTACTATTACTGTGTTCTTATCTATATGTCTCTTTATTTTGGTTAAGAGTTGGCTTGTGTATTGCTGCTCCCCTGTTGGGGGCATATATATTTATAATTGTCATATCCACTTGTTGAATACTTCCTTTAAGAATAATATAGTGCCCTTCTGTATCTCTCTCTATGGCCTCTAGTTTAAAATCCAGTCTATCTGATATGAGAATTGCTACTCCAGCTTTCTTTTGAGGTCCATTTGCGTGGAAGATGGTACTCCATCCCCTTACTCTAAGTCTGAATGCATCTTTGGGTTCAAAATGAGTCTCTTGTAGACAGCAAATGGATGGGTCATGTCTTTTTATCCAATCTGCAACCCTGTGGCGTTTTATGGGAGAGTTTAAGCCATTTAGATTGATAGAGATTATTGACAGATATGATTTTAATGATGCCATTTCTCTTTAAAGTCTTTGTATCGGTTGTGACTTGCTGCTCTGTATCACTCTTGGGGCCTTTTTACCTTTATAGAGCCCCCCTTAATATCTCCTGTAGGGCTGGTTTCGTGGTTACGAAATTGGTTAATGATTGGCGATTTTGGAACGTCTTTATTTCTCCATCAATTCTGAATGACAGCTTTGCTGGATAAAGGATCCTTGGCTGCATGTTTTTCTCTGAAAGAGCTTTAAAAATGCCCCCCCAAGCCTTTCTCTCATTCCAGGTCTCTGTAGACAGGTCTGACGTAATCCTGATACCTTTGCCTTGGTACGTGAGAAATTTCTTTGCCCTGGCCGCTTTCAATACTGTATCCTTGGATCTAATATTTGCGAATTGCACTATGACATGCCGTGGCGTAGGTTTGTCCTGGTTGAGCTTGGATGGGGTCCTCTCTGCCTCTTGGACACGAATGCTTGTTTCCCTTGCTAGATTAGGGAAGTTTTCAGCTACAATTTGTTCAAATATCTCTTCTAGACCTCTGTTTTTCTCCACCCCTTCAGGGATGCCGATGATTCTGACATTGGATCGTTTCATAGAGTCAGTAATCTCCCGTAATCTACATTCGTGGGCGTGGATTTTTTTAAGACCAGCTTCTATTTTCGTTTTTTCTTCTACTAACCCATCCTCCAATTCGCTAACGCGTTCCTCTGCCTCGGTGACCCTGGCCGTCAGAGCCTCTAGTTTTGACTGNCTCCCATTAAGTGGGTGGGCCTCATCCACCCAGTTGGAGGCCTTTAGAGAAAAAGATTGAGGCCCCCAGAGGAGGAAGGAATTATGCCTCCAGACTGTCTTTGGACCCAAGCTGAAACATCAACTCTTCCTTGGGTCTCCAGAAGGTGGTGATATCCCCTGGCTTGCTGTAGCATGAATGAGAATAATTAATCACCCATGGTGGTGTAGGGTAGAGTATAGGTATGAGAGGGTATGCTGGTTTATGCAGTATCTCCATAAAGACAATGTAATTATAAGGGCTGTTATTTGGATTTGTTGCTGCTAAGTGCCTGCAAAATGCTAATGGAAGAAAATAATCATGTTGGTCCAACAAGTATGAACTCAGGCCATGGTACAAAAGCCAGTAAGCTTCTGTATTACTTTCCTAAGCATCATTTCCAAAGTAGCATAAACTGGAGGGCTTAAAACAATAGAAATTAATTAGTTTGCTGTTTTCGATGCTTTAAGTTTGAAATCAGGTGTCATTAGGACCAAACTGTCTTTGAAAACTATAGAGATAAGGATCTTGCCTTGCCTTTTCCTAGTTTTTCTGATTTTCTCTTCATATAAGGATACAGGTCATTGGAATTGGACTCACTTTAATCCAGAATGACCACATCTTAACTAATTACATCTACAAAGACATTTTTTCCAAGTTAGTTCACATTCTGAAATTCCAGGTTGGTATGAATTTTGGGAAGACACTATTCAACCTTGCATAGTTTCTATGGACAGTATTAAAGAAGACACATCTCATATTTAGAAGGGTGACTGCAGTAGAAATCAATTCCAAGACTGTATTTGAAGGGAAGTAAATTATTTCAAAAAAGCTAAATTCACAGCCCTGGCTGGTTTTTTTGTGGTAGACAGATTCTGAGATGGCCCTCAAGATTCCCACTCCTGGCATGCACGCACTTCCTCCTGGAAGTCAATCAAGCACTAATGTAATCTGAAGATGTGTTTAATGTTCTAAATAAATTGACTTGAAAAAGGGAATTATTCTGGGTGATCCTGATCTTATCAGGTGATCACCTAATAAGACTGAATTCTTCCTAGAAAAATAGATTCAAACTGTAAGTCGTCTTCAACACAAAGGCAGTTCTTTGTTATTTTTAAAGATATCTGTCCACACGGCAAGGAATGTGGTCAGTCTCTGAGCTGAGTTCTTCTATCACCTTCATCCACAAACAAAGCAGTATCAGGCCTATGGTGGCAAAGAACTGAATTCTGCTACAACCGCATGAGCTTGAAAAGAGGAAGCGGATCTTCAGATGATAACACAGCCTAGTCAACACCTTGATTTTAACCATGTTAGAACCTGAGCAGAGAATGCTGCCAGGCCATGCCCACATTTCAGAACTACAGAGTTAACAAACGGATATTATTTTAAGTTGATAAATCCCTAGTGTCTTTGCAGCAATAAAAAAATAATACACCCCTACACTAAATTTTGGCTTTGATAAGGAAGTAGTGGGCCCCAGAACCCTGGAGCAGGGACATCCTACTGGATGTGCTTTAACCCCAGATATGCTTGAAATCTCAGAGCCCCTAACTTCTGAAATTGTCCCCTCCACTTTGCTGGTAGATATCAGCCCAGTCTTCTGTGAAGACCATGCAAAGGCCTATTCTCAAGTAGATGCTTTGAAAGATAATAAATCGTGATATTCTTAAGAATGAGATAGATGGGCAGACTACATGGATGTTGTTTGGCTCATATTACCCAAAATGATTAAGATCAGAGAGCTGAAGTCATATCTGTTACATGCATGAAAAATTCCAAACCGTTGAATTATCCATAAGCTGCCATTCTTATAAAGCAATTAAAGAGCATTTTAAAAACTTAGTTAAGGAGCCAGCATGGGAGATTATTCTAAGGATTATGGTGCTGTCTTTTGAGCAATGGTATATACTTTCCCAACGGCAATTATGCAATGCTATGTCCCAATAGGTAGGATATATGAGTGTGGGAACCAAGGTGTGAAAGTAGAAATGCTTTCTCTCACCATTAATTCCAACAGCCCCCTAGGGGAATTTATATTTCCAGTCCCTACAGTTCTAGGCTCTTAGGAAATTCTGTCTTTAGGTGAGAAATGCTTCCACAAGGAGACTCAGCAATGACTCTTCTCAGTTTAAAGCTACAATTACTGCCTGCTAATTTTTGGTTCCTCATGCATGTAAACCATGCAAAGAAAGGATTAATTGTCCTTGCAGGGGTAACAGACTCTGATTATCGGAAGGTGATAGAAGTGCTGCTGGTAATGAGGCCAAGGAGGAGTGTGTGTGGAACTCAAGGATTTCTTGGATATTGAGTTTCTGATAATATTTGTAAATGAGGAATCGCAACAGCTACAAAGTGACAAGGGGAATGTAAACAGAATTCAGATGAAGATCGGGAGAATTCCACCAGGCAAAGTGGGTATCTAAAATGAACAGTAGAGGAATAAGATGATAAATAACTATTGTGGCTGCAGGAACAAGTACAGCATGGTGGACCAGGGCCTGTTCCCTTGCTCTTATTATAAGTCTTTTTAGTTTTACTCATGTATAAAATGTGACCAGTCATCACTTGAAGAATCTTGACCGGATCTGACAAACAATATGGTACATGAGGATCCAAGCATTGCAAGAGATATCTGGTAGCAGATACAGGACCTACTACCCATCAGTAAGAATAAAAATCATAAAACATTGTCATAAAAATCACTGCATAATAGAAAAAAACCAAGATCAGTAGAAACATCAATACTGAAGAAAACTATAATAATTAAGCGAACAGAAACAAACTTTCAAAATAGTTTAATTTATATTCACAGAGATAGGCGAAAAAATACCATATTCTTTAAAATAATAGTTTAAAGCTTTGCTCAGCAAAAGAAACAACCAAGAAAATAAAAAGGCAACCTATGAAATAGGTGGCAATATTTGCAAACCATATACTTCAAGGGTTTAATATCCAAAATATATAAAGAATTCATACAACTCAACAGTAAGGAAACAACCCAATTAAAACATGGACAGAGTAACCTAATAGACATTTTTCTAAAGAAGACCCAAAGATGGCCAACAGGCACATGGAAATATATTCAACATCATCAGTCATGAGGAAAATGCAAATCAAAACCACAAGGTATCACCTCATACCTGTTAGAATGGCTCTCATCAAAAAGACAGGTGACAACAAGTGTTGGGGAGGATGTGGAGAGAAGGGATCCTTGTGCACAGTTGGTAGGAATGCAAATTGGTGCAGCTACTAGGAAAACAGTGTGAAGGTGCCTTGAAAAATTAAAAATAGACCTACGACATGATCCAGCAGTCCCACTTCTGGGTACATAGTCGAAGGAAATGAAAACAAGATATCAAAGTGATATCCGTACTCCCATGTTTACTATAGTATTATTCATGATATTCAAGATATGGAAACAATCCATGTGTCCATCAACAGATGTATGGATAAAGAAGACATGATACACACAAACACACACACACTCACACACACACACACACACACATTATTCAGCCATGGGAAAAAAAAAAAAAGGAAATCTCGCCATTTGCAAAAATATGGATGGACCTTCAGGGTATTAGGCTAAACGAGATAAGTCAGACAGAGAAAGACAAAAACTGTATGGTATCAGTTATATGTGAATTCTAAAATAGCTGAACTTTAAAAAGCAAAGAGTAGAATGGTAGTTACCAGATGCTGGGGGGTGGGGTGGTGGTGGAGAAATTGGAGAGATGCTGGTTAAAGGGTATAAACTTAGTTAGAAGACGAATAAGTTCTGGGGATCTAATGAATAACACTGTGATTATAGTTAATAATACTGTATTATACATATCAAAGTCACTGAGACACTAGATATTAAATGTTTTCACCACAAGAAAGAAATTATAATTATGAGATCTGATAGATATGTTAGTTAACACTACAGTGGTAATCACATTGCAATAAATAAATGTTTCAAATCAATACTTTGTACACCTTCAACTTATACAATGCTATATGTCACTTATATCTCAAAAAAATACTTGGCACTTAATAAGCTCTCAATACATATTTTTAAAAAATAACAAGATCATATAAATAAGTCCCATGAAAATAAGGGCAAATGTTTTAAAAACCCTGAAATTTTTATTACAAACAAAAATGTTAAAATGAAAATAATCTTCCATAATGCAGAGCAAAACAAAAGACAAGAATGAAAATAATGTACAAAATATTAAGAAAGATATGAGATTAAATCAGGATAACAAAATCTATTTATTAGAAAGAGGGAACAGAAAACATAAAGAATAAAATCAAAGAATTAATGAAAAAAATTCCCAAAGCTTAAAAACTAGATAAAAGTATTTGTAATTAAAGGCCCTGCCAGATAACAAACAGTAGAAATAAAAAGGACTATCACCATGGAATATCATGTTGAAATTTCAAAGAGTAGAAGTTAAAAAGTAGATACTAAGAACTTTCAAAAGAAAGATTATATTATTGGCAAAGAAGTAAAAACGAGATTGTCAGCACTGAACCCATCAGCAACACTGGATTCAAAGCTCAATAAAATGATATTTTCAAAGCTCTGAGGAAAATCATTTTGAATCCAAAAGTTCTTAACCCAAATTATGATTTAGGTCTATAAAAAATTAAACATATTTTGATCTTGCCAGAACATCTACATTTACTTCCACATACCCATTTTGAAAACCAATTTGCTTGAGCATGTATTTTCACGAGCCTGAAAATAAAAATAGAAGAAACCATGGACTCCCAGAATGAATGCACTTAATTAATGCAGAAGACAGTACAAGAAATCCCTATATGACAGCTCCATAGCAGGCAGGAATAACAATTACTTTAATTTAAAACAAGTAGTCAAAAACCCTTTTAAAAATTATTTATTTAAAAATATAGAGAATTAATAATAAGGATAATGTTGTACCATTTCTTATTTATAACGATATACATCAAAATCCTCATAAAATAGATATTTTTTAACTCATCTATTGGCAGAGTCTGAAATGATGAGAAGCAACATATTATAAACTGTGTGATAGTTTTTGTGTCTATTCGCATTTTATTTAAGGGATATTAAAATTTTTTAGTATGGAGTTTTACGTGTAACTCTCCTGTTTCTGTTATAAAATTTATAATACCTGCCTCATAGCCCCTTTCTAAAATCTGAAAAATATCTGCGTTCCAAGTAACACCTTGCCCCAAGGTTTTCAGATGAGGGATTGAGGAACTGAAATTATAACAATAGCTCAGAAGACTGCATTCAGATTTGCAGATTTATACTTTAAAAACCAACTCTAATAGTTATAAATTTTGGAAGCATGGCCGGAAAGATCACCTCTTCATTAGCACTGCAGTGTTTCTCGGGAATGACTGATTCGTTTCATCACCATCCACCGCAGCACACACTTCATCAAGGTAGGAATTATTGTTCCGTGCACCACTGAGATAACACAATGCAGAGGCTATCCAATCAGACTAACAAATTGGAGGCTGTACCTGGAATCAAGACCTACTCATCGTTTCAAAGACACAAGAATCAAGAAACACAGGCAAAGTATAGAGAAATCTGACACATGCAAAGTCATAGAATGTGACTCTGCAGGGTTTTTTTCTGTCGGACACGTGCTCTCTGTCCCAGGGCATGGTTCCCTATACAGTTCAGGCAGCATTTTAGTTTTAAAACACCTCCATCTTACACCTACATACTTAGAACTTACAGGAAATTTCTCAGGGATCCATGCTTTATCTTCTATGTGTTTGCTGTGGCAGTGCTAAACCAGAAACAAGTTATCAAAAATGTTTTTACATAAAGATGCTCCTCCTAGCAAATACTGTTGTCTATTAACCAGAAGACTAATTATCAGCATTTCGATAATGACATTAGAACACCAGCTGCCTTCTCTCGGAGCATCCTCATGGCAAAGAGAAGTAAATAGATTGCAGGCCAGCTGCTTGACTCCTTCTTTTCCACCTGCTCCTTCCCTTGTGCCTACAGCAGTGTCTGGCACATAGCAATCTTCAAATAATCATTTCCTTAGTGATGAAATTAAATGAATCTTACCAATAGCTATTGGCAGCATGGAATGCTGTGTTCAGAAGGAATCTGGGGACAATATCTGGACTCCAGTGAAATGATACAACATTTAGTGTCCTAATGTCAACACCTAAACTTTACAAATTTTGAAAGTGAAAAAAAAAGATGATGGCTTTTGAAGTTCATTCATCAAAATGCTATAAATTTCTTAGTTTCATTCAGATTTCCCTTTCTTCATTTATAAGAATACTTCGCTATTCCTATTCTTTGGTTTGTTCTTAATTACCTTCATGAAATTAATGGGGCTGATGATTGTTTCCAGTGGGCTTAGATGGACCTCATTTGTACGCTGTATTATAATCCAAAACTAGCTATCTGTAATTATCTATACTAGTTACTAAGGGAGACGTAGCAAATTACCACAGACTTGGTGGGTTAAACAATAGAATTTATTTCCTCTCAGTTCTGGGATGCTAGAAGTCTAGGATCAAGATGTAAGCAAAGTTGGTTTATTCTGGGGACTCTCTCCATGGCTTGTAGATGGCTCTCTTTTCCCTCTGTCTTCAAATGACCATTTCACTGTATGTGTGTGTACTAATCTCTTCTTATAAGGAGACAAGTCTTATTGGATTAGGGGCCACTCTAATGACCTCATATAACCTTAATTACATTTTTAAAGGTCTGAACTCTAAATACACTCACACTGTGAGGTATTAGGGGTTAGTACTTCAACATATGAATTGAAGGAGACACAATTTGGCCCATAATATCACCCAAAACAGAGTTGTCAAGCCATTTATCACCCAGTAAACTTGGCTTTTCAGCACTATTTTATTCTACTTGACTTTAAGGAAATTAAATACTATTTTTTTTCCTCCTGGAAAAGTATTATGTTTCCTTCTCTAATAAGATTCATTTGTGAGTGCATGCAATGTGCTCTTTTCAGTAATCTGTCTTTTGGCAGGAGCACATTACTGACACAACAATTGATATTAATAAAATTAAAGAGGCCAAGAATTCACCATTTGAATTTATGAATTTCTGAGAAAAGAGTTGTTGGGGGGAATCCACTCTAGAAATGCTTTCTGGTTGGAAAATCTAAATCTATGTGAACAAAATATAGTAGTAGTTTCTGGAATCATGAAGAATTTGATCATAATCAAAATATACAAAAATAGTACAGTGAAAATTAAGGAGTTGTCAATGGCTTTTGAGAAATTGTCAAAGCTTCTAAAGAAAATATTGTTTAGAAAAATGCTGATTACTGCTAAAAAAATAATAAGGTTGTCTGTATTGTTATCAACAATCTAATTTTTTCTTCAAGAATTCTTAACTATAATTTTTGTTTTAGAACTTTGTATTTAAGAATTCATGTCTGTAAAGATTCATACCTATCTTCTATTATTCAAATTTTTTAAGACTCCAAAATATTCTATTACTATTTGAAAGGCAAAAAAAGAAAAAAACATGCACACACATTGTCTAAGACCTTTAATATATATGTGATATGTTTGTATACAAGGGTCTCTTAATTTCTTTAATCTACTTTTTGCTTTCCCTAAGCTGTATGAAGACATAGATCATGTCTATTTTATGAATTAAGAAAATAGCATATCAAGTGAGATTATAAATTAAGAAATAAAAATACCTTTCAGGCTTCCAGTTTCAGCTCAGATATATAGAGGCAAGAAGAAATTATTCCCACCATTGCAATAAGAAAAAGATGGACAAACTGAAAATCAATGACGTTGTCACGAACCCTGAGGTCTCAGAACCAACCACCATCACTCAGGCACCTCCAGGGAGATACGGGATCCAACAATTTGCTTTTCTGGGCAGAAGCCACTGGACTCCACATAAGCCAATGAGAAGATTAAACAAAAAATCAAGACAAATTTCTGGGGGATGAATAAAGGCTGTCATGAGAACGAGAAGCAACTGGAGACAACAATACGAGGATGTCACCACACTTGCATTGTTCCTGTAGGAACCCCAGAGACCTGTTAGCATATGGATCTGCAGAAAGTGCCCACTGTCCATGGTGCAGAAAGTGTCCATAGCCCATGGAGAGGATGGGTAAAATACACAGAAACCCTTTTCCTTATAGAACAGAATCTCAGTCTATAAGGGGAAGAAAATCAACAGATTCTGGTGGTAAAAATTCCATTACAGTAGGAGGAAGTTAACTCAGTACAGGTACAACCTCTCAGTCTCAATGAAGGACACAAAAAAGCCATAATCTGCAGGAAAGATGGCCTAAAGGCCATGGACTAGAACTACAAGAGGTATTCCCAGGAACGGGATTAGGGCAGCAGACAGAAAAACCTTTAGCTCTGAAAACAAACAAAAACACTTGTGAAAGTGACACCCCCATGACACAGGTCTACCATGTGTTCCAAAGACTAAGACTGAAAAGATTTGAAATGCCCTTCCCACATCCTATCACCATGATAGTAAGTCTCCATTAATAACAGTAGATTATATCCAGGAGAGATGAAAGAGGTAGACTCTTTGAGAAAATAGAAACCCCAAAGCCAGAAGAAGATTAGAAATAAGGCCGCTAGGGGAGTTTGAAGGCTGTGGTTCCTATACTAACAACAGACCTCAAACACAGCCCAAGGGCTGGATAGATTAACAAAAACTCCCACAGTAAAGTCTTATCTACTAAGGTATCTACTTCCCTGTGCTGCATTCTCAGCTTTCAAAACATTTACCAACATGCTTAAAGTCAAGACATGTATAATATGAAGAGACAAAGTAATGGCCAAAACCATACTCAGATATGACACGGGCATTGAAATTATCAGACAGGAAATTTAAAAATAATTAAAAGGAAACAACTTGCAAGACTGGAAGAGAAATACCATCAGAGAAATCCAAACCATCAGAAATAATCAAAGGGAAATGGTAGAAACCAAACACAATGGTAAAAATTAAAAATACCTTCAACAAGCTCATATGTACACTCAAAGTAGTCAGGGAAAGAATCAGTGAAACTGAAGATTGGTCAATGGAAATTATTCACACTGAAATGCAAGGAAAAAAAATAAAAAGGCAAAAACATAGAATAAAATATCCAAGAACTGGGGGATAGTAAGCAAAGTAACATTCACATCTTCATAATCTCCAAAGGAGAAGAGAGAGATTAGAGCACGAGAACTATTTAAAGAGATAATTACCAAAAACTTTGCAAAATTTTTTTTTACAGCCAACAAACCACAGATCCAAGTAGCATAGACCATGTAAAATAGAATTTAAAAGCAAAACAAACAGACAAAAAAATTCTACATCCAGGTATATTATATTCAAACCACAGAAAACAAAGATACATAGATCAGCCAGAGATGGGGAATGAAGAGGACCTTAACTTAAGATGAACAAGAACAAAAATTACAACAGATTTCTCATTAAAAATCAAAGGAAGAAGATACTTGAGTGAAATCTTTAAGCGTTGGGAAAAAAAAACCTGACAACAGATTTTATATCTAGAGAAAATATTCTTCAAGAGAAATAAAAACTTTATCAGATAAATACAAGTTGAAGGAATTTATTAACAAAGACTTGCCTTACAAGATATGTTAAAGGAAGTTCTTCAGGTAGAAAGGATATGAAATAGGTCAGACAACTGGACCTATGCCAATAAAAGAAAAATGTCAGAAAAGGAATATATTAAGATAAAATATAATTTGATATTTTTCTCATTGTTCAATATTTTAAGAGAATATGCAATATGAAAAATTCAGAGAAATATATGTATATTTGAATGATACAGATTGCTCACCAGAAATCATGGTATTTTCAACATAAGAGTTGGAATGACTGCTAGCCATGTGCAAAAAAGAACCTCGACACAACCTACACAAACTTACATTCCTTAAAAATATATATATTATATCCCAAATCACGTCATAGATCCAAATGTAAAAAACTAAAACTAAAAAACTTTTAGAAGACTATAAAATATGAGAAAATCTTCCTGACCTGTGATTAGACAAAAAATTATTAGACCTGACCCTAAAAGCATAATCCATAAAGAGAAAAATTGATAAATTGGATTTCATCACGATTTTTTATTTCTCTACAAAAGACACTCCACAGATGAAAAGAAAAATTTTAGATTTGAATAAATGTTTGCAAATCATATATCTTTAAAGGGCTTGAATCCATAATATATAAAGAATACTCAAAATTCAAATAAAAGGAAACTAACAATCCAAGTAAAAATGGACAAAATATCTGAAGAGACACTTTATCAAATAGGATATATGGATAACAAATAGTCACATGAGAAGATGAACAACATGACTTAGGGAACTGCAAATTAAAACTTCAGTGGGATGCCACTACACACCTATCAGAATGGCTAAAATAAAAATTCCCATAACATAAACCTGGTGAGGCTGTAGAGCAAATGGAAACCTCACACAACATTCATGGAAATCCAAAATGGTACAACCCTTTTGGGAAACACTAGAAATTTTTTGTAATATTCTATATACACTTACCATATAGGTATGTCAACTCACTTCTAGGTATTTACCATAAAGAAATAAAGTTACATTCAAAAAATTCCTATACCTGAATGTATATAGTAGGTCTATTCATCATGGCCCATATTTGGAAACAACCAAATACTATTCAACTGGTACATGGATACACAGTGGAATATGAATCAGCAACAAAATGAACCAACTATTGATAGACTGAGTAAGTTGGATGGATCTCAAAGGCGTTATGCTGAGTGAAAGAACCCAGTCTCAGTGTGTTCTAGTGTTTGCCAGAAGTTCATGGTTGGGCGTGCAGGTGGTTAGGAGATTGTATAACTGTGAAGAAGTTTTCTTGAGACATAAAAATATCCTGTTTCCTAATTAGCAGTAGTTATACAAATCTGTACCTGTCGTAAAATTCCTAAGCTGTACACCAAAACAAATCAATTTTAATCTATTATGTTATGTATTTATCTTCAAAATGAAAAATATATATATATAATTAAAGGAATTGTGAATGGGGCAAAGATGACAAGTAGGCTTGATTTATCACGTACTGTGTTTCCCAGAACCCCGCCCCTATAAGACCCAAGGTTGGAGCTGGTGAAAAGAGGATTTGCATGAGATTTAGAATGAGAATGTGAAACTATGACTGTCGCTATCTCAATGCCATTGAAGTTGGGTGTGATGGCAGATACAAAGTTGCCAGCAGGTTCCAGCCTGGGCTTGCTTTCCTCTGCATCCTTCCCATTTCCTATTCCCAACTCTGTCCATGCTAACCAACGATGACAGCAGACCAATCACCAGTAGCTTGGGTGTAGACTCACAGAGATCAGCATGACAACTACCCACAAACTTCCCAACCAGTGATCTTTACTCAGTCCTACTTTGGTGCTGCTACATCAACAGCTTCTTGTTTGTCTGTTTTATGACTTCTCTCACTCTCTAATCCTGCTGTCACTCTTTCTTTCCCCAGCCTTTCCAATAATTGCATAAGATTCAATTAATATAATAAATCCATTGGCCCATTTCCAAATATATATACATATATATAATGAATCTCTAATGTGTTCAAAAATAGTCCTGGTCTTTGGGGCGCCTGGGTGGCACAGTGGTTAAGCATCTGCCTTCGGCTCAGGGCGTGATCCCGGCGTTGCGGGATCGAGCCCCACATCAGGCTCCTCCGCTGTGAGCCTGCTTCTTCCTCTCCCACTCCCCCTGCTTGTGTTCCCTCTCTCGCTGGCTGTCTCTATCTCTGTCCAATAAATAAATAAAATCTTTGAAAAAAAATAGTCCTGGTCTTAAAGTTGAGAAACACCTGTGATGATCTTCCCTGTTTCTTAAATGTACTCGGATGTATATTGGAATACTGGAACTAAATAACCGTGGTGGAACAAGAAAAGCTGGGTGACAAGTAATCTAAGAAAGTGGAATCAGGGGTGCCTGAGGGACTTAGTCAGTTAAGCGTCTGACTCTTGGTTTCAGCTCAGGTCACGATCTCAGGGTCATGGAATCAAGCCCCATGTTGGGCTCCGTGCTCAGAGCAGTCTGCCTGAGATTCTCTCCCCATTTCCGTCTGCCGCTCTCCCGCTCATGCTTTCTCTCTCTCTCTCTCTCTCAAATAAATAAATAAAATCTTAAAAAAAAAGAAAAGAGAAGGAAATAAAAGAAAGCTAAATCATAGGGACCCCTGCAATTTGTCTTTTGGAATTGAACCAGAAGGACAGATAGATTATTGAAAGAAACTAGTGAGTAATTCTAATTTAAAGTTGTTTTTCTACCATCCATGTTGATGTTACTTGTAAAGACTATCAGATTATGATTTAAACATAAAAATATCCATGAAAATGTATTTTATCTCACAAAGAATTTTCTTTTCATTATTTTATTCTCTATCATCCTATTTCATCTATTTTAGAGTAATGTCTGTGATATGGAATATTTGTATACAGAAACCAGTTTATTCTCAGCATCTTTATTAAAAAGTGTCTATCTTCCAATAAAACACTGGTAGATTATAACTTAATATTCAAATGGTGAAAGACTGATTGCATCAATGACCCAAATTAATGGTTTCTTTGTACCTCTTTGCCCTTTAACTATGATTTTGCAACTTCTCACAATCATAGGTGGTATCCATTTTTTTCCACCATTTAAACTGGAAGGTCTTTGTCTTCCTTTGGCTGAAAGAATGAGATAGAAATAACTGTAACCATCTGTTACCTGAGACCAGGAAGCCTTATGCATGTCATCCCAGAATAGAGATTAGAATTCAGACCTCTCCCATGAGAACAAGAGAGGACTAGCCTGCTCATAGGAAATCCTGTGGAGGAAAATCTAAGTCTTCCCACATGAGACTGTTCTAACTTGTTGGTCCAGTGGACCTACCAGCCAGTCATTGACAATAAACACGACCGAGGAGGTTGACCCAGGTCAGCAGAACCCTAGACTCATGGTTGTTTGAAGCCCTTATGTTTTGTGGTTTGTTATGCAGCATTCTTGGGGCAAAATATAACTAATACACTTATTAACAGTCTGTATTGTCAATAATAGTAGTAACTATCCTCTGCTAAGAAGCATCTATCTATGTACCAGGCTATGGACTAGGTACTACATACTTAACCTAGAGTTAAGAGGAGTGAATTTTAGAGAATCTAAGTTGTCCTAGACTACCTACATATTAAGTGCTATACCTGAAATTCAAACTCAAAACTCCAGTGTCTATTTTCTTTCTTCTGCATTCTTTTATCTCTTCACAGCTAGAAAATAATTTAGGGTCTAGAATAAAATTTTAATGGACAATATGTTATCCCTTCTCCTGAAATGGAAACGATGTTATCTCTTCTCCTGATGATACTTCCCTCTGCTTAAAAACACATACCCACACATCCTTTTTACTGACAAGATATTAATAGACACTTAAGGAAGAAAATAAGTCAGAATGATGTCACTTTGTCAGAAAATCCTCAAAGGAAGCTGGCAGAATCTACACAAAAACTAGCTTAATTGAGCTTACAATGCTCCATCTTCAAAGGAAGATAAGCAACACCCTGAAAGCTAAGAATCAGTCCCTCAGTAAAATCCTTGTACTTTTCCTACTCTTCCATACTAACCCCACTTAAATTAATATATTTTTAAAATTTTCATTGCTCTATTCCTTGTTACTTGAAGCTATATGTGGCATAATACTTTTATAAATATATTTTAGAAAGTGAAAATGTACCATAGCAAACAACCTTTGACAATTCTCATTTCTTTGTATATAATTTCTTTTGCTTACCTTGGGAACTTGGGAAGGCAATTAAGAAAAGAAATAAAACATCTCCTGGGCTGTTTTTATAGCTTTACAAAGGAAGAAGAAACTATCTGGACTTCTGTAGCTAAGGGATCATTAAAAAGTTGCCACTTTGAAGTGTGTGCAGAAAAAAAAAAAAAAGTTTCTCTAAGAATTGCTCACAGGTTCCTGGATATGCCAAAAGAGAACAAACAGAAGGAAATGAAGATGCTAGAAGTCTCGAGTGGCTGCTGAGAGACTTAGAAAATAGAATTCTCAATAATGCATAGTTCACGATTCTTTTCATCAAGCATGATGACACTGTAATATTTTCCTTTATTGTTTCAATAATAAAATCACTAGAAAGACACAATTTTTCCCCCAGAATAAGTGAAGGTCATGAAGATATGAGCAAAGAATGGATTATGTGTTGATCTATACAAAGTAAAAGTATAAATAATTTGTTATATCTGCTCACATAAATTTTGTATTTTGAGCTAAAATCCTAGTTTCTATTTATTTCATTTTGCTCTGCATACGTTGTATTCCGGGAAGCACAGCACTTCCTTCCCTTTATTTATTATAATAAGAACTGCACTTTCTTTTTCAGATTTCGCAGCGGATTGAAGTACAAAGAACATTTACCTCTCTCATTATTTAAAATGCCCTTAGCCGCTATCGCCCCAGCACTAAAGCTAGTTAAACTTAGACTGTTTTCACTTCTCCCAGCTAATTTAGGACTCTTATTTTTTTAGATACACTGCTTGGAATATGAATGCAGGCCAAACATCATAACTTCCACATCCTCTTGATAGAAATGAGGATGGGCCATCCATTATTTTTTCTGTATTTTAGCAAACTGTGAACCTTTCTATGAAATAAAAGACACACATCATTACAACTTCTCACTTAAATACGTACTAGGGAGATAATTCTACTGCTGAATAGCTAGAGTTATTACTATTTCAACAATTTAACATTTCTCTTCTGGTCATTGTAAGACTTCATTTTTTTTTCTTTCTCTGATTATATGAGTAGTTAATTTCGACAAAAACGCTAGTGCTTTCTTCCCTGCAAGCGAGGATTGGCAAACTGGTTAAAAGTGCAGTTGACCTATCAGTCTTTTGCAAATATTATTAAAATTAAAAAATGGCTTGTGTATTATAGATAACTTACTCCTATTTTATTTCGTTTAAATACTGTAAAATATTCATAGTGAAATTTTTAAAAATATACTTTAGTAGAAAAGTAAAACCAGTAAGAATTTAGCTGGGAATGTACTAGTAGAACTTAGTGATTTATCAAAGATTGAGAAAAATGTTATAGCTTTATAACTAATAGCACACACACATAGGACATTTCAATTGCATGTAATGTTTATGGTAATTATTTTATTTTCCTTAAACATCATAAATTGCTAATTCATTATGGAAACAAATGTAACACTAACACTTGCTAATTCATTATGGAAACAAATGTAACACTAACACTTGCAATCCTTGGCACACAGTAAAGCCAGCAGTAATTTTGTATTTGTTTTTGCAGGCAAGGTCACTCTTTAAATTTCTAACAAAATAATGAGAATAGTGGAAAAGTGCTGGTAGAACTGAGAGATGCAGAAAATAATTTCTGAAAACTTACAGATTTATAGGTAATATTTAATATATATTATGCTTCAAGTGCTCATTCATGCTTGATACAACAATTTTCAAGTTTAATTGTGTATAAGTACACTAGATCAACCATAATGGACCAACTTAGTCTAAAAGTTTTTTTTAATTATTACTAGTTTTTGAAGTTACATGAACAAAAATGACATTTCAGTCATTATACCTATGAATTCAGAGCCTGCAGCATTATTTCCAATGTCTCCAATGTATTCGTAAAGAGGTCCAACGTACTTAGTTAATTAAAGAAGCTATTGTGATATAACAAAAAGAACCCTTTTGAGAGTGGAAAGAAAGAGTTTTATTCTAAATTCATCCACTAACAACCTGTGGGACCTTGAGCAGATGCATGGAACTCACTCTGTAACTTTTTCCTTTTCAATAAGAGAGGAAATTTGACTAAGGTATCTCTAAGGCCTATTTATATGTAAAAGTTGAAATTCCCTCTCTGATGACTCTTTACTACTCATGAAAATGAAATACACATTTCACCACATGCCAGATTTTAAACCATCTAAGAAACAAGGGTAATATCACTCTTGCTACCTGCTAAATCCCAATGCCGGGCTTAATGCCTAATGTGGCATAGGTGACTCACTCAATAAATGTGCTGAGTAAATGAACAAGTGAATGAATGAATGAATGTTTTTCTCCCAACGATTATATTTTCCTTGTCATGAAACTCTCTGGACTGATCGTTTTTTTTTCATATTTTAACATTGCTCTCGTTTTTGTCATTATTGTTAGAATGCTTACTGGGCAAGTCTAATGAATTAGAAGTTGAATAGCAGTTTCGTTTCTTTGGCTGATTTGATATGGGTGACCCTGACTTGCCAGACCCTTATTCTCAAGCTTTGAAGTTCCAAGAAAAAAAGTATTCCTCCTAGGAACTAAAAAATTATTTAAAAGCATAGAAAATGTGGAACATTGGTCCCATGTAGAGTGAACAAGAAAATTCAGAACAACCCTGCTGCTAAGCATCAGAGGCAAAGTGTAAAAACAGCCTGGAACCTGGACCAAGATCTGGAAGGAGATGGAAATCCAAAGAGAATCGCTCTTCAATTCTAAAATAGGTAGCTAAGACCAGATGAGCACAACCAGCATGTCTGGGTCTCCTGTAGTATCAGGAGGATAAAAGTTGATATTCAGAGCCATGCAAAATGGGGCTCTGCTGAACAGTCTGTAATTTAAGTGGGGGCCCCAAAAAACTGTACCCCAGAAATAAGGATAAACTAGCTGTCCTTCCAAACTCAAATCTCGGTCCCTGAAATTCAGGTTAGATGACCACACACTGCTGGTTTCCCCGAGAAGTGCATGACAGAAGCAAATGAAAATTGCCTCAAGACGTTAAAGTTCTTTCAGGCTTCCAAATAATTCTCAAAACAATTTCATCAAATGCAATCCTTGGCACACAGTAAAGCCAGCAGTAATTTTGTATTTGTTTTTGCAGGCAAGGTCACTCTTTAAATTTCTAACAATAGATTTTACTTCCATATAAATTCTTCACTGAGTATAAATTCCAAAGTCTTGATTTGTTCCCTATTCCTTCATATGTATTTTAATCAGGACATAAAAGAATCATATAAATTCTCAGCTTGGCAACTAGAAAATTTTCAAGAAATGTGTTGGAGCTATTCTTCAGTATATGAAGTACTACCATCTTTCTGATATGACCGCATTTTTGTTACTGTTAAACTAAAATAACATTGTCAAGGGAATTTATTTTTAGTCTAATGAATACTGACATAATTACCATAGATATACTTGGACACATTCTGATCTATAGTTGCCACTTACTTTTACTGACAACTTTTTAAAATTATGTATTGATACTGGAAGAGGGAGATCATATGAACTTCAAGAGAATATATGTAACTCTAATATTTTAATGTGTCCCTAATATTTCACTTGGGAAACTATGGTGTAGCTAGTAGGTCATACACAATATGGCCAATATGGTCTTCTTAAGCAAAAATGTATAGAACAGCAGATATCAAAACACATCTTTTCTTGTCTTTCAAAAGAATTTTTAAAATATTAAATGACCAAACATCTTTCTCCAGATGTGGTGGATATTAGAGAATATGGTGAAATTACAGAAAAATGTTGTAGACACATTAGCTTAGGATCCAATCAATCTCTTGAATACTAATCATGCCCAACGCTTGGTGCTGAGCTGGATCAGGAGGGAAACGAAGGGAAAGAAAGTGAAAGGAAGGGAAATGAAAGAAGAAAAGAGATGAGGAGAAGGAAGGAGAAAAATGAAGGGGGGAATTTGGGAGTGCAGGAATGGATGAGGACAAGAGGACTTGCCTCCCAGGGACATGAAGAAGCAAGAGGAATTTGTCCAGGAAAAAGGCTGAGGGTGATGAAAAACATTTGCTCCTTGAATAGGGAAGAGGCATCATTACTTGTCGGTAAGTCAAACGTGCTGAAAAGCTCCTTCACCTAAAAGTGACCTTCACACAAGGTTATAAGTACCTAAGTGGCTAAGAAAGCTGGCACTTCCTCTGTGCTGAACACTGTTCAAAGCCCAAGGCCTGCTCGCTAGGTTGTGTGGGCTGGACCCAAGAGACAGTGGCTGTGGAGTAGTGACTGGTCACTGTAATCCAGCTACCTCTTTGTCAGCCACACCATGCACCTGGTGGCCCATCTAGACAGAGACCTTCCTCTAGTTCACCTGAGATGGGCATCTTCCAGTGCATTGTACAAAGAAGCTGTATAGCAGAAGTGACCCTTTCTAAGCATTGGATACCTGTGAACTCATTTAATCCTTCCAACAGCAAAGATATGGAGAATAACACCACTTTTAGTAAAAACATCTGCATAGCTCTTCCTAATTTACGCAGTGAAATCTCACAACTATGTAATATTAATTAACTATTGATATTCCCATTTTACAGGTACATAGAAATTAAGTTAGTACGTCAAGGTCTCACAGAACGTGGTAACCAGGCTGGTGTATGAGGTGAGGAAGTCTAGTCCCCAGATCCTTGCTCTTAGCATGGGCTCCTCTTACTCCCTCCCACCTGTTTTTCTTTCCCCCTTTCTGGTCTGCCTTTCACTCTCTCCCTTTCTCTCCTTCTCTTCTCTATTTCTCTTCAATTTTGCTATCCCTTGTTGTCTCTATCTTTCCAAATCAGCCTCAAAGTAGGCTAACATGTTAATTGAATCTTTCTGGATAACTGGTTCTTGATTCATAAACAGATTGCCCTTCTTCTAGACTCACAAATGTACAGATTTGAGTCTTCTATCAAGTTCCATGTACTGTTTCCTTTTCTGTTATTGCTAGCAAATGTTTATGCACATACACACACAAGTAAATTAGTTTACTAACACAAAAAAAATGAACTAAGGGTTTTATTAATTTTCTTCCAAGGATTGAAAAACCGTGAGCATTTCATAAGTATAATCTCTCAATAAGAACCCACACCATCTGGTTTAATGACTTTTCACACGTTCATCTCATAAAAATAATATAAATTTTATCTTTAAAGTGGTATTTTTAAAAAATATATATTTTGCAGGCTCTGAATTCATAGATATAATGACTAAAATATCATTTTTGTTCCTGTAACTTTAAAAACTAGTAATAATTAAAAAAAAAACTTTTAGACTAAGTTGGTCCATTATGGTCGATCTAGTGTACTTACATACAATTAAACTTGAAAATCAAGCATGAATGAGCACTTGAAGCGTAATATATATTAAATATTACCTACAAATCTGTAAGTTTTTAGAAATTATTTTCTGCATCTCTCTGTTCTACTAGCACTTTTCCACTATTCTCATTATTTTAGGAAACATAAAATGTTTTTTCTTTTAGACTAAGTTGGTCCATTATGGTTGACCTAAGGTACAATATATGAAAAGAAACTTGACCTAAAATGTCAAGTATTTAATCTTTCTTTGAAATAGTTGGAGCTTCACTCACTTTTTCTGCTCCACCAGGAGCTGACTAATCTAACAAGTAATGCTGGAAAGATCTATTTTATGGCAGTACAGATATAGACAGGTGCTAGAGACTTGATGCTGCATGACAAGGTTGAACCTATTCCTGGTTATCATCTTCAGTGAATGCAAGGAGTCAACAAACGGAATAACAGATTTGCTATCCAGTGCTAATTAGGCGCTCACTTGATTCACTTTCTGCTGCAGCCTTGTCTTATAATATGTCTCATCTTGGAAGATAAAACATAGTTATCCAATGTGTTATTTTTTAATCTAGAAAATAATCTTGAAGTGCCTTAAAATGAATGATGCACAGATCTTTTGTAAGTAAGCCCACCCACCTAGCTACTTAGAGTTTGTGGAATGTCTTCTAGTAGAACTTTCATAAGGAAAATAATTTTCTCTTTCGTAGCATACTGACATCACATCAAATCGATCCATATTCAAGATCAGAAAGGCAGCAAATAGAGTCAACATAAAGCTCCGTTTTAATGATCTTAAAAAGAGGCCAAATAGCTTGTAAATGAACAGTATAATCCTAGGAATTAAGCAGGAGGAGAAAGCCTTGCAGTTGGTGCACACATTACAAGAAGATAAGCATGGTGTAAGAGACAGCTGAACTGAAACTGACCAGAGCTCCAAGGCCATGTCTGTGTTAGTTACGTGGTCAAATAGTTCCACAGCAACATGCACATCTGATCTGAATGAATAGAATTAAAACAACAACCAAAATATACAACCCCAAAGATATGTTTTCTATAATGGACATTTTCACACACACACACACACACACACACACACACACACACACATTTATATGATGCCAAATAAAAACATGCCAAAATCTTCTCAGGAAGTTAGACTGCACATAGATACATGGTTTAAACATTAAAAAAATGTAGACTGTTATGACATCATTGTATTTTCAATATCATATCATAAATATAAAGTATGTGTATTCCAGGCGTCCCTATTGTCTCTTCCAGCTCTGAAGTGTACATCATGATCTCACAGCCCGCCCACACCAGGGAGGGACTGTGGTGACTCCATGCAGGGCTTCCAGAAACAACATATTTAGTCTTCAAGCACACTCAAAGTCTGAATTTTCTAAAAATAAAATGATATTTTGTGTGGATGACTTTATTAAGTTTTAGAAATGGAGTGCCAGATGTTTTGCATGGAATTGGTTTCCTTGGTACAGACTCAAGATTTATTAAAGTGAAGACTGAGAGGAAGAGTGAAAAATACGCCCACCTCCCTCACCCACAAATAAGAGCATTTCATATTTTTACTTAATCTGTCCTTTATAAGTTAATGTCCTTTGAAAGAAGTACAACGTGGACAGAAATATATATTTAGGCAAACTTAAATGAATTTATGTATTTAAAAATTCTGAGCTAAAATATCTATGTAGGAATACATATTTAATAATGAATTTTTCAGATCAGTTCATAGTGTAAGTGCATAAATGAAAGCATACATTTTAAATTAATAGGTGAAAACAGTGAAAAATAAGAACTTAAATAGTTTGAAAGATTATGGGCACAGCAATGCAATAGGTTATTAAATTTCAAGAGCATCTGATTGCCGTTTTTTTTTTTTTTTCTGTTTTTATCGAATTAGAGGCACTCAATCTCTTTGAAAATTCTCTTATCCTATATTGGTCTTGTGTAATAATCAAACACACACATAAACATATTTTGAAATTATTTCCTTGCAGGTTTATACCAAAGGAGATGAAATATTCAGTAACTCATAGAATAAAACAAAAAGATTAATCACCCAACTCTATTCCCTAAATTTATTAATTACAGTTGATATAATTGTCTATAATCTTGATTTTTTTAAATTATTGTCTTAACTCTTTAATCCCACAGGTACTCAGAATTCCTAATTGACAGTATATATAAATAAATTAGTGATGAAAATTTTGCCTCTGAACTACTTTGCTCTCTAATTTGCAAATATTATAAAGTAGTTTATAATAATGATATTTCAAATATATTAAATTACATTTTAAAAATGTAATTAATTATATTTTATCCACTAAACCCAAAATTTTCATTCTTCTGTATTCCCTTGCCCCTTAAAAATTTGAATAATTGCAAATTATCAATTTAGACCTTTTTCTCTTCTCCCAGTGAGTATTTTCAAACAGCAAAGAGTTCGGATTTTCACTAAAAAGTGGGATATCCATTAGTTACCATAACAAAGTTCCAGACTACATAAACAAATAGAAAGATTTTTATCCCAACTCTCAGGAGGTGAATATCGATTTGTACCCCCATGCTCAGCTTTGAGACATTTATTGTATAAAATGCAATATACGAAGACTGTACTGAATCTCATCATAAGATTCTTTCTTATAAGATTCTTCATTGTGAAAGAAGAAAGAATCAACCATCTTCTGCTAACCCTCTTAAGACTCCCAGGTAAGACCCTCTGATGAGACAGTCTACAACTCTTCCTCTCTACCCATCCGGCCAAACCCAACCTGTCCATGGAATCCCTATTTTAAGGCTGTACTCATTTTGCAATGTTTCCATAAAGGCTTAAACTAATGGTTTTAGGTAGATTTTTCTCTTTCCACATTTATAACACTACATTCTTTGATTTAGTACTATTGTCCTCTAAGATAATACACATTTAAATTGTATAGCTATAGCTAGTCAATATTTCTTTTAAAAGTGGAAATGCTAATGGAGAATGGATCTACTATATTTCTTTCTTTCTTTCCTTTTTTTTTTTTTTTTAGAGAGAGAGAGCATACGTATGCAAGTGGGTGAGGTGGGGGGACGGGAAGGGGCAGAGGGAGAGAGAGAGAGAATCTTAAGCAGGCTCCACACTGAGCGAGAAGCCCCACGTGGGGCTCAATCTCATGACCCTGACATAATGACCTGGGCAGTCAGACACTTAACCAACTGAGCCACCCAGGTGCCCCTCTAAGAAAACCACTGTAAAAGGAAATTGACCAGGCCACAATGTTAATTTATCTGGGAATGACAGCTTTGTTGCTCTGGTTTTTCTTTAGAATCTAAAAGTTGATGAAGAAGACTCTAAATAAACAAGAAGATAAAAAAAAGACAAATTTTGTAACCCAATATAATAGACAATTCTAGGGTTTACTATATCACATATTACATGATTCATGAGTTTCTTTACATATACATGCAAATTATATTATGGTCTTTGGTTGAAAAAAGAAAACTAACTGAAAAATGCTAAGGTTAATATTTATATTTTAATATATGTATGAATGTATATAAAATAAAATTATATTTAATGTTATATCATTGCATTTGTGATGAATATATATTTTGTTTATGTATATAAATATGAATATAATAATATAAAAGGTATATAATATAATGTATAGCATAAATATTATATGTAATAAGATTTTATATATAATATATATTATCTTTTATATATACAGAACACATATGTTATAGGGATGCCTGGGTGGCTCAGCCGTAAAATGTCTGCCTTTGGCTCAGGTGATGGTCCCGGGGTCCTGGGATTGAGCCCCGCATTGGGCTCCCTGCTCGGTGGGAAGCCTGCTTCTCCCTCTCACACTCCCCTTGCCTGTGCTCCCTCTCTTGCTGTCTCTCTCTGTCCAATAAATAAATAAAATCTTTAAAAAGAAAAAGAAAAAAACATATATGTTATATAACAAATTGTATATAGTATATTATATATGCCATATAGTGCTTTATATGTTCCTGTAGTTTTTGGCTATTATATAATATATTTTATATACCTTATCTATTATGTATTATGTATATACCTATGATATATAATTATATAAATTATAAACCTTTTTATGGTATGGTGTAACTGTAAATAAATTAAGGGAAACCATCAAAGGCAAAAGAAGGAAAGAGAGAGAGAGAAGGAAGAAGGAGCAGGAGAATGTGAATCAAGAAAAAGAAACAAGATAACCTGACTGTTGCCCTGGAAGAATTTGCTAAATCTGTTCTTTTTAATACATCAGAAATTAAAGACACTTCTAGAACATTCTCAATCAGAAATGCCAGATCAAAATCTTCTTATCATGTCAGAACCCAGCACTCAGCTATAGGTGAAGTATAAATATCCCAATACTCTCACATACCCAATCTCTATCTCAGAACACACACTCACACAACAGACACTCAAAACCCACGGGACAGTCTGTCCGATCTGGCTTTGGTAAGGGATGGAGAGGATGTCTCTTCTGCGTATTGATGACCACAAGCCAACTTTCATGTAGACTTGGGCCTAAATGATACACTAAGCATAAAATTTGAAACAAAAACAGAAAACTAAGAACGTTTTTAAATGAAATCCAGGGAAATAAAACTCTTCTTTGGAGAAAAATGCCTGAAATCACCGCTCAAATAATTTAAATATAAAGTTCAAGGGAATACACTATATAAAAACACACACTGAGAATGTACTTTAACACATTCACAAGAGTCCACCAAAAAAAAAAAAGCGAAAAGAACGTTAGAAATAAGAAGTTTTATTGAGATTATTAAGTGTGGAATATAAAATAAATAACATCTGTAACATTTAAGGACATAAAGTGGGAACTGAAAGTGTAAGTATGGAATGAAGTATAAACATGAACAAACATATTTGAATAAAAGAATCTGCATAAAAATATAGACAGGCAATTTATAGTACCTGAAATTTTAAAACTCAGTGGATGGGATGTGGTTTCTTAGGAATTTACTGTCAGAGAAAGAACTAAATAAAATATCCAGAAAATAGCACAAAGTGTGAAAGAAATGGAAAATATGTAATTGAGTTTTAGAATGATAGACGAAGAACTTCTATTGAGAGAGCAAGAGATGACAGACAAGCTTGAAAGAATACCTGAGAAATTTCTAGACCTAGATAATTTGGAATCCACAGAGTTTGAAAGTACAATAAAGCCCTTAATTAATTAATTAATTACATTCAAATAAATGGCACCCAAATAAATTTAGTTGATGCTTCAAAAAAGCAACAGTAAAAAGAAACCTAATACTTGATAGTCTGAAAATACAAACAAAAAGGAATTTCAATTAAACATCTGAGTTCTAAATGGTAACTCTGATATTTGGACAAGAATTGAACATTATTTCCAAACTTCTGAGAAGATATTATTCTCTGTTGAGAACTATGTTTTTAAGACATAATAACACAATCCTTAGAAGAATATTAAAAGAAATAGAGGGCAAAGGTAGACTTGTCTAATTAAAATATAAATTAAATTTAAGTCAAAATTTAAATTCAAGTTTAAATTTTAAGTTAAATTTCATGTTGAAATTTGCGGCAAATACTAAAAGAAGAATTACAGATTTCAGGTTTTCTTCTTTTTTTAAAGATTTTATTTATTTATTTGACAGAGAGACAGCCATTGAGAGAGGGAACACAAGCAGGGGGAGTGGGAGAGGAAGAAGCAGACTCCCAGCAGGAAGCCCGATGCGGAACCAGATCCCAGGACCCTGGGATCACGCCCTGAGCTGAAGGCAGACGCTTAACGACTGAGCCACCCAAGCACCTAGATTTCAAATTTTCAAATTAGTTAAAAAGAAAGTAAAAGAAGCCCTAGATCACATCATGTGTGTTTCCTTATATGTCCATTTTTACTTTTGATGATTTGTTCACTTTTCAATGCAAAGTACAGTATATCCTCCTACACTGTAATGTAATTTTATATAAATTTATATTAAACCACTTAGACGTTTTGTGTTGTTACCTTTGAAGTAAAGTTCGGGATTATAGGGTTTCTTTTTTTTTTTAAGGATTGAGTTTTTTTAAAGAGTGAGAAATCTTGGGGTGTCTGGGTGGCTCAGTGGTTAAGCATCTGCCTTCAGCTCAGGGCATGATCCAGGGTCCTGGGATTGAGCCCTGCCATCAGGCTCCTCTGCTGGGAGCCTGCTTCTTCCTCTCCCACTCCCCCTGCTTGTGTTCCCTCTCTTGTTGGCTGTCTCTCTCTCTCTATCAAATAAATAGATAAAATCTTAAAAAAAAAAAAGTGAGAAATCTTACTTTGTTAATAAGAGGTTTTGTTCATCAGCATCAAAAGACCATAAAGAAAATAAAAGCCATATACCGGAGGCAGGTATATGTTACAAATATTATCAGAAGAATAATATGTAGGATTCTGGCAAACCAAAGAATGACTAACAAACACTGAAACAGGAATAAAATGGGTAACATACATGAACAGGTCTTTTACAAAGGGTTAATAAATGGCTAATAAAATGTGAAATGATTCTCAATTATATTAATATTCAAGAAAGTGGAAATTGAGAGCACGTAAGATATTTTAAACTCAGTAACTGACAAAACTTTAAAAGCTGGTCAATACTGTTATGAGCAGTGGGAGTTCTCAAATACTTGGCAATGGTTTTGAAAATTAGTGTTGTCACTTTGAAAACAGTAAAAATGAAGATTGGCAATTCTACTACAAGACACATAATCTAGACTTTGGAGCCTAGAGAAATTTCGGTGAGGGCCTCAGATGAAAGGTACAAGAATATTCAGAGAAAAAATATTTATAATAACAAAATAACAACAGGAAAAACTAGAAACCACTCGAATATTAATCAGGAAAAACTGTGGGTAAATTGTGGCATGTGCTCACAGACAAATACTGTACAGCATTGAAAATTAAGGAACTACACTAAACTGATCTCAAAATCATAATATTAAATGAAAAAAATCAAGTGGCAGAGAACATGAAAAATTGACACCATTTATAAAAAAAGTTCCTATGGTTTAAGAATTTAGAGATTTTTTTTTTTTTTTTAGAACTGTAAAGAAAGCAAGGAAATGATTAACTACAAATTTCATGAAGGTGAGTACCCCTGGTTAGGATGGGATGGAGGAAATTGTAAGTGGATTAGAAAAAAAAAGACAAGAGAACCTTATTTTTATTTTTACTGGTGTTTTAGATCTCAACTTCTGTTTCTCAGTTCTATTCTTCAGATTCTCATTGGCAGTCATTTTGTTATTATGCTCAAGAATTTATATAAATGCCATATATATTTATTACTTTAAAAAAAAGTTAGGCTTTCAAAGAAGTTGCAAGAACTACAATATTCTTGAATGCCATCTCTGCAGGCTCCCCTAATGTTCACATCTTGTGTAACTATAATTCAGTGATCAAAAGTAAGAAATTAAAAACGATACACTATTACATAAACTACAGACTTTATTTGTGTGACAGGCAGAATTCGAAACATGGCTTCTCCAAATAATCCCATCCCCTGAGGATATAATCAAACACTAATCTAGGTATTGTTGTGAAGGATTCTGCAGATACAGCTCAAGTCCAAGGCAGCTGAGAAACAGAAATTACCTGACTCAGATAGCCCTTAAAAGTAGAGAGACTTTCTCAGCTGGCAATACAAGACCGAGAAAGAGAAAAGTGAGAGGATTTTGAAATGTGAGGACTACACTGCATGACTTCTTTGAAGATGCATCAGAGGATGAGGGGGCACATGAAAAGGAGCACAGACAGACTCTGGGTGCTGAGACGGCCCTGGCTGACAGCCATCTGGAGGATTACACTTTTAAACTCATTTGGTTATTGGATTAAAACCTAACACCTTAGAAATGTAAGGAGAGCCTTACAGTTAAACAAAGAATAGATAGAACTGATTGGATGTGCTATAAAGGGATATAGCTTAAGAAGATGTCTGCTGAGGCTTTTATAAGCTTTCCTTACTTAAGTAGAATTACCTAATATATTTACTAAATTACATTATTTATATTTTCATAGTATATATACACTCACATATATGCATATGTTTAACCAATCAGTGGAAGATTCTTTTAAAGATTTTATTTATTTATTTATTTATTTACTTATTTAGACAGAGAGAGAGAGAGAACCTGAGCAGGGCTAGGGGCAGAGGGAGAGGGAAGATTCTTTTAAAGAACTACCTAGTAAGGAAAAGGAAGGTACACAAGTTTCTCTTTGAGGATATTTAAGACAAAAAACAGGCCTGATCCGGGTCAGAATGAGAGTAATTATTTTGCACAGGTGTTGTCCATGGGAACCAACACCCTAGAGCAAAAATAGGCCGTTGACAATTAAATTAACACCACTTGTCTAAAGTTACTATTTGAATAAATTACTGCAAGTAAAGAAATATAATATGTGGAATTATAAATATCTTCTCACAGCACTTGACTTAGGTTTTAAGTACTTATAGAAAGTACTAATTTAGCTTTAAAAATAGAGCATTGAAAGATAAGCATCAACAAAATAAAATGTAACCAATTAATTCTTCAATTTTTCAGCTCATCCCACACAAAAGAGCTAAACTTGACTTTGACGTCTAGATTATCCTGGAGACTTAATTGAAGTTTTTCTGTTAGCATTCTCTCAACTCAAAATGTTTTCACCCTAGAATACAATCAGTCTATCGCCACTGATGAAGTCATGAAAACAACTTTGAAATCTCAGCTTCCCAGGAAGAGATTTTTTTTGTCCCACCCGGAGAGATTTCTTATAACTTCAACCGATAATGTTGTGTGGAGAATCCTAACAGTCTAACTTTGATTCGTGACATTATCCAATCACCTTGGTAGTGATGAATTTAACTGGTCATCATAATTAGTTAACTTTCAACAGTAAATTATTTACATGCCACTTAATGCCTGGTTCTTGCATTAAGCTTGGCAAGTCAAGGTTTTTATTTTTGGGGTTCTTAATCTGAACACATCTGGAAGCAGATGTAACACTTCCTAAAAAAGCTTAGTTAACCTTACAAAGAGAAAACATAAACCTTTCTTACATGTGGTATTTATAGATTTTACTTCTTTTTATGGTTCTAACCAGGTCTGATTATTAAGCTGTGAGTTTAATTACTGAAAATTTAGCTAGCTTGTGTAAATAAATGATACATAACTTGCCTTTAACTGAGACAGATACTCATCAGTTATGTCCAGTAGGAAATAAATGCATAATATCCACCTTAAATTAATATGCAACAATAAAACATCCAATGGTTTTCAGCAGAGTTATTTCAAAAGTCTGAACATGTTTTGTTTTATAGGAGGTAGTTGGGGAACCTCATGATAAATCACTTGTGTTACTTTTTTCCCCCCAAGTACTACCTGTTTGTCACTACTAGCATTACTAGTGGCTTTACAAATAGTGAGTATTTTATAAGATTTGGAGTTGTTTTCTTTGTTCTGCTTCATGTATTCATGACTGAAATTTACTTGGGTTTAACCACTTACAAATGTCATTGGAACAATCAATGATATTGGAACCAATTAAGGTTCAGAAAGATGGGTAAGATGCCCAAGAGAAAGGAAAGTGCTGGGCAGTGCTTAGGTTTTAGATGGTCTCAAATGTGAAAACTTCATTGTCTCTAACATTGAGGAATTATTTCTTTTAAAAAACATGAAATATTGGTGAGTCCACATTTTTAAACATGACCTGGAACCTCTTTGAGATATACTGTCTGTTTTCAGTGTTACAGATTCTTAATGGCACATTAACTGAGTTAGCA
Source organism: Ailuropoda melanoleuca (assembly GCF_002007445.2). Classification (NCBI taxonomy): domain Eukaryota; kingdom Metazoa; phylum Chordata; class Mammalia; order Carnivora; family Ursidae; genus Ailuropoda; species Ailuropoda melanoleuca. The sequence continues at coordinate 137,625,490 of NC_048220.1, forward strand.
AAACTCTCTCCTCACATCTGAGGGATTCTCCTAGCTGTTTCTGACATTAACTGTTCAATAGGCAGTAATCTGAGTGGTCAGTCTTCTGCCAAGGGCTGGAAAATGGCTAAGAACACATTAGCATCCTGGCCAACTCTGTTAGTTTAGCTGCCTGACATTGCTTTAAATTGAGCTCTCCTTTTATGGTTTCCAGATGGGACTTGGCAGCTAACAATCAGAGAGGCTTTTCAATGTTCAGGGATGGCCACATGCCTGACAGCTACTTGAAGGACAAGAAGCCCCACCCCTTTGAAGTCTCCTGACACTCAGAGAGCCTGCCCAGGTACTTAGCTCTTGTCAACCAGCTGGGTCTGACTCCCGCTGTCAAGGGGGAGGCCACTTCTGATCTCAGGTTGTCATTCTGAACACACAAAACAAATAAAACAAGGAAAAGCATAATTTATGTAATGCTACTCAAAAAGTAATTATAGATAGACCATGCCAAGAGTGAAACATCATGTAAACCATGGATTTGGGTGATCATGGCGTGTCATTGTAGGCTCATCAATTTTAACAAATGTACCACTCTGGTGGTTGTTGATAATGGTGTGATAATGACATGTGTTGATAATCGCATGTGTGTGATGGGGCAGGGAGGGGGGTATATGGGAAATCTCCATACTCTCTCCTCAATTTTGCAGTGAACCTAAAATTTCTCCAAAACTGTAAAATTTTTACTTTCAAAATGGAGCAACTAAAAAAGGAATTATAGTAACTTTTCTACATCCTGGACTACAGACATTCCGTCTCTAAGGTTCCAACTGGAACGTTTTTAAGAAAGATGTTTCCTTCCTACCTTTTCTTTTTTTTTCTTTTTTCTTTCTTTTCTTTTCCTTTATTTATTTATTTATTTATTTATTTATTTATTTTTTGCTGTTCATCTGGAACATCAGGGAAGTGTTCCCAGGGTCTGGGGAAAACAATCCTTAGATTCTGAGTCTTAGCAGCAATACTAGAAGTAGAATAGGAAAATCACTATTCCACAGTCTTGGCTGGACTGAGAGGGAGGCTTCATTGCTATAGAATTTGGGGAGAACCTGTCAGACAGCAGTTAATAAAGAAATCTCTAAAGTGAATCAGTAAGGTACAGATTTTATTTCAGATGAAAAAGTACTATTAAGTTGCACAATGTCATGATTCACTTGATGAGTTACTAATGTCCACATTTTATCCATATGTATGCGGGAGTAAAAATGTACATACTAGCTTTGTCAAGTTAACTGGAGAAGTTTACAGCTTTAAAAATGAACACTGGGGGGCGCCTGGGTGGCACAGCTGTTAAGCGTCTGCCTTCAGCTCAGGGCGTGATCCCGGCGTTATGGGATCGAGCCCCACATCAGGCTCCTCAGCTATGAGCCTGCTTCTTCCTCTCCCACTCCCCCTGCTTGTGTTCCCTCTCTCGCTGGCTGTCTCTATCTCTGTCTAATAAATAAATAAATAATCTTTAAAAAAAAATAAAAATGAACACTGGGTATTATACTGAACTGATGAATCATTGAACATTATATCAAAAGCTAACGATGTACTATACATTGGTTAATTGAATTTAAACAAATAAATTACATAAACAAATAAAAATTAAGTAAATAAAAATCCACAATCACATATTTCATTAAATAAATAAATAAACAAATGGACTAGAATAGGTTTTCAAAAGACACAGAAATATGTGTGTGTGTATTCTGCATAGATTGCTTAGTTAAAAAAGTGATCTTTATTCTCTTTTTAATTTGAAGAGTGAAAGCAATTAGCAACTAGAACGCCTGCTAGATTTGGCAGCAATAGCAACCACCCAAAACTTTGGGAAGGTAAGTCATAACCTCAGATATTTTCCTAAAACTACCCAAAAATAAAAATTAGTACAAGAACATTTGATACGAGATGATACTGTTGAAAGAAATACATTAAAGCAATTATAAGGCTCTGAACACAAAGCGTTACAAATTCTTTAATTCAATTTATACTTCTCATAAATTAAAGCCAATGTGGCAAATATATCCTGAAGAAACTGTAAAGATTAAAGTCTTGCTAAGTGAAGATGAGAAGTCCCTGTGAAGTATTTTTAAAAATTCTCATTAGTCATATGTAAAACTCATACCATCATTTTCAATAAATAACAACTACAATACGATCCAGTGCTTCTGGTGAAAGGTGGAAACAAAACTTTCCATCTGGGAGGAAAGGTATGAAATCTTCTTGGACACAGTGTCCAGAGCTAATGTAGAGCAAATGTCCACTACTACTGAAGGAGTGGCTGGAGCTCTCCCTGTCCGACCGAAGAGCTCTTGTAGGCACAAGACATAATCTATATGCCGTACAGGGGGATTGGGAAGGGAATGATGAGAAAAACCTCACTCCGGAGACCCAGGTACAAAGTTCCATGGGTCCACACAGTAGAACTGGATCCCACATCACCACTCAGTGATCTATTCCAGAATGCGATTAAGAGCAGCCTCCTGTCAGGGAAACAGCAAGAACACGGAAAAGATCTCCACTTTGGAACAGGTGTTCAGGGACAAATGAATGTTGGGGAAGAAGCAGGGACTCAGAAAAAAGAAAAATCTAAGCATGTCAGACTTTACAGGAACCCCAAGGAAATAGCAGCCCATCCCATCTAATTTCCCAGGGAATTAGAAACCTGAGTGGTCACTGTAGGTCGCTGTGACAAAAACAAAACCCACACCCAGCTCAGTTACTGACAAGATCGACTCAGGCCCTCACACTAACTGCTTGATGGATGAAAAGGTGGGCCCATTTCTGGGTGTACTTGCTATTTCCCGCCGTAGTCTACAAATAACGTCTAGCTTTCAATAAAAAATCATAAAATATGCAAAAAAACAAGAGAAAAACCACCTGTTTCCAAAAGGTAAAGTGAGCAACATAACCAGATCCAGAGATATAACTATACATTAGGAACATTGAAATAGTTGTGATTTGTCTGTATGTTCAATATTTGTATATTTCATTGTATGTGATTTTTGCCTAAAATCTATACTCATATATGGAGATCTAATTAATAATATGCATATGAAAGTATTCAGAATATTCAGAGTATCAAAGTATTTATTGATGTTTGCAATATACTTTGAAATTCATTTAAAAATAAAATATGTTAATGGATAGAGAGATCGATAAATTAAGAGTGTTTCATGGAACTTTACATCAAAAATCAGGGATGTATTGTAAGGTGACTAATATAATAAAAAAAATTATTATTTAAAAAAAGAGTGTCTGACAAAATTTACTAAAAGTTACTTGTAGAATTAAGTGGTATATAAATTCTTTTAATTTTTTAATTTGAAAAATTTTACAGTAGTGGATAACATGAATTAGATGACACATATTTAAAAAATCCATATTGGCCAACATACAAAAACATGAACTCAAGATTTACTAAAGGATGAAAGGCTGGAGGGTAAATTTTAAAACCATAGGAGAAAATAAGAAAATGTCCATGAACTCCCAATCAAAAAGGATTTGGTAAACAAGGCAAAACCTAGACTGGAAACTATGATAAATGAGATAGTAATGTTATAGAAACATATAAATTACCCCCATAACCCATATTTACATAAAATGCCATAATAAAGTACACTACACTCAAAAAAGTGAAATAGGAATGAAAAAATTAATGAAGCTTCAATTTTACACCCCTCTGTAATTTTTAAATTACACTAAATTATTAATTTTATAATTTCAGAAAACATCTTATAAAAAGACATAACTGTCTAGAATAGATTTCTGTCATTAAAGTGATTTAATTTCTTATTAAATAACTATCCAGAATGCAGCTGTGTACAAAATCTGTATTAATCTATGACATATGCAAGGAGATTTTATAAGGGATATGAGGCACTTAGAGTTATTTCATATGAACCCAGGATCTATGTAAACAGCTAAGACTCCTACATACACAATTTTCTTTTTTTTTTTTTTTTTTAAGATTTTATTTATTCATTTGACAGAGATAGAGACAGCCAGCGAGAGAGGGAACACAAGCAGGGGGAATGGGAGAGGAAGAAGCAGGCTCACAGTAGAGGAGCCTGATGTGGGGCTCGATCCGGTAATGCCGCGATCACGCCCTGAGCCGAAGGCAGACGCTTAACCGCTGTGCCACCCAGGCGCCCCTACATACACAATTTTCTTTCTTTCTTTTTTTTTTTTTTTTAAAGATTTTATTTATTTATTTGACAGAGAGACAGCCAGCGAGACAGGGAACACAAGTAGGGGGAGTGGGAGAGGAAGAAGCAGGCTCATAGTGGAGGAGCCAGATGTGGGACTCGATACCAGAACGCCGGGATCACGCCCTGAGTCGAAGGCAGACGCTTAACCGCTGTGCCACCCAGGCACCCCACATACACAGTTTTCTTTCATTTTGTCTTGTTATAACTGTCTATTCTTAGTCACATTGTACCTGCATCTTGTTAACAGAACAATTGTAATAAAAGCACAGAATAATATATGCCTTTTTTTTTTTTAATCATACAGGAAAGTTCTATTTATTCTAAGGACTTGGGAAAACATAGGCAAATTGTCCCCTTGTTCTATCCAATAATAAACATCTCCATTTGGACTGAAATAAATGTAATTAAAGAAATTATTTTTGGTTTCATGCTTGAAAGAAACTCCTAATGTAGAATGTTAGTTTAAAAGAAAATTGTTTTCAGACTACAATTAATTTTAATTATAATTATCTGTAGCAGAAGCACTGTGATGGAGATTTAGAGACAGTCCATGCTAAAACTACTACAGCTGTTTCCTGAAATAAACACAGTCATACAAATTATTATGGAAATGCCCTACTCCATTTAGCAATCCAAGAAAGACACATACTGGCCAGAGTGTTATCTGAAATCTTATTGTCTGCATTCATATTGGTCCCTAAAACAAATTTTAAAAACACAGAAAATATATCCAGAATATACAGATGAGGTCGAAAGCGGTGAAGGCCTTTCCTAAAAAAGGTCAGATCACCAACATTGACGTGAATGATCAAATTAGGTAGAATTAGCTAACTACCATTTTATGGTCTCAAATAATTATTCCAGTATAGGAAGAGCTGATATAATAAACTTTTAAAAATAGTAAATAATTCCTCAAAAAGTCAGTTTACTGTATTTAAATTTAGAGAATTTTGAGAATTTGCTTTTTTAGTCAATCTTTGATCTGATCAAATATTGTGGATCTCTGAAGATCCCAGTATGACTAATAAACAATTGAATTGAAAGGAATTCCATAGAAGTTACTCTTACCTTGGCATTGGTTCAAGAAAATCCCTGCATGATTCCTAATTCACTTTAACTATAGACTTAGGAGATAGAATATGGACTTTAAAAACAAAACAAAACAACAACAAAAACAACCAACAGCACCAACAATCCTCAAACAACAATATGAGCTGTAAGAGATAAGAAAGTTTTAATTAAAACCAAAAGGATACAAAGAATGGGAGCGGGGTGGGGTAGAAAGCGAGATGTGAGTCTTATTTAGAGGTTCTGCACATCTCCACTAATGAACCACAAGACGCTCTAAAGGTTACTTTTGCTCATCAAAAACGAAGTGAACAATAAGTCCTGCTTCTCTCTCCCCCTCCCCCTTTCACGTGAGTGCCTTCGTTAACCTACAGGGAATGAAACTCACTTCAATAAAAAGTAGCAAAAGGCTATACTATTAGAGTTGCTGTGTATTCAACAAACACCCACTTTCTTTTTAAAGTAGCAGTAAAATAAAAAACCTTGCTGATTTCCACCAGGGTCTGTGTGCAAGCGGCCTGCGACTCTGTCGAGTATCATCTACCAGGGAAGCACAGACTTTGCTTCTGGCATTTCAAGCAACAGAGAAAATGCAAAATCCAATAGAAGCCTCTCTATAGCATAATCAGTCTTCATTCTCTCTTCACATGCCATTATCAACGAAATCCCCAATTTTTTTCCCCTTTTCTCCCACCCCTCAGGTTGTTGTTTTGCTTTTGTTTTGTTTTGTTTTTTCCTGAAAAGTTCAAAGAAACCCCATGACTAAAAATATTCATTATTTATTCTAGCTACCTGGGAGAAGGTTGGCGCTCAAGCAAAAAGAACTCTTGTCATTGATGGCAGATAGTGGGAAATGAACTAATAATTGCTTAATCTAAATGCTTTAATGTACATATTTGGATTTGAAAGATCAGGCTATCCATATCTTACTGAGAGAGCAGTTTGTTAGAAAGTGTGGGACAAAGGCATGGGGAATGGCAAGAGGGTCCTTATTAATTGCCCAGTTGTCTCATTAGTAAGTTGGCATGTGAACAAAAACTTGAGGTGGGTAAAACATTGCCTTACATTATGAGCGGAGGACAAACTTTTCAGGCAGAGCAAATGACCAGTGTCAACTTACAAAGCAGAGATGTGGCTGATTTTTTCCCCAGAAACACGACACCAGTGTGGTTTCAGCATATTTAGGAAAGGTAACAGTTATTAGAAAATGAGTTCAAGAGAAAACAGTGGGAGGGGGTGGAGGGGGAAAGAAGATTAGGTAGGGTTTTTTAGGTATAACATGGTGTGCCTATTGAATTTTATTCCAATGTAATGGAGAATCATTTCAGGCTTCAGGTGCAAGAGCAATGTGATCTAGTTTGTGTTCAAAAAGAATTAGTCTTTTTTCTCTGTTGAGAACATACTGCAGTGAGCAAGAGTAAGAGAGGAGAATACAGCTGAGAGGCTATTTGAGGACCAGGGAAGAGAGGATAAAGCTTCATTCCCAGGGACAGCGGTGGTGGTGGGAAGTGGTTGGAATTGTTACTGTGTTTCAAAACTGGAGACAATGGATTTTTTGCCTGATAGCATGAGTGCAGAGAAGGACGAGAAAGATACACTTAAAAATGATTCCTTGTAGGTTTTTAGTCTGAACAATAGGAAAAGCATTGCCATCCACTGAGAAGAGTAAACCACAGCTGGAGCAGATTTGGGGTCGAGGGTGGCAGAATACCAGTCTTGAAAGCACTAAATGTGGTGGACTATTTAGAAACATGAAGAGAGAAAGGCGCTAGGCATTCACAATATTGGTCTGGAGCACTTACAGAGAGGGATGTCTGAAGATAAAGGTGGGAAGTTCCTGGGGCTACATAAAATCACCAAGAAAATAAGTGTAAAGAGAAGACTAAGGCAGAACACATCAAAAGTAAGTGCTTCCAGGGAAAGAATATTCCAGAAACAGAGGGTGAAGGAGTAATGGGGAAAGGTCTGTGGGATGTGCTATGAATGGGGTGTTCTGGAAGCTCCCTGAAGGAACTGTGTCAAGAAAAAGGATAATCAACTGTGCACATGATGATGCCAGGTCAAATAAGATGAGAACTTGGGATTGACCACTGGATTGTTACCACATAAAAGTCAACCATGAAAAACCAAGACGTTTTCATTGTTGGGGGAGGACAGTGGTACTAGAGTTTTCCAATAGAGAAGGCAAAACTGAGAATATAGGATACTCTTTAAAAAGTTTTTGCTGAAAAGGAGACCAGAGACCAATATCTACAGCCATACCTCCCTGAACAAGCCTGATCTTGAAAAGGAGACCAGAGAAAGGGGACGCTGACTGACAAGGAAAGAGGAATTCTTGGAACACCTTAGTAAAGATAGGAAAATAACAACCTATGTACATGCTATGGGAAATGCAGGAGGGAGGGCCAATAAAGTGGCCATATAGGGAAGAGACGGGAGACATGCTGGCGCAAAGTGCTTACGCATCCGCTATAGCAAAGGAGAGATCGGCTTAACATAGAAGTCCAGCGTCCTTGTAGGGCAGCCCTTCCTAACAGAATTATAATGTAAGCATCAGAGGGCATTTTAAATTTTCTAATAGCCACATTTCAAGAAAGATAAAAAAAAAAAAAGCAGGGAAATTCATTTTAATAATAGGCTATTTAACCAAATATAACCAAAATATTATTTCAACATTTAACCAATCCAAACAAATTAAATGAGATATTTTGCATTCAGTTTTTCATATTGTCTTTGAACTCCAGGATGGATTTTGTACTTTCAGGATATCTCAATTTGGACTAGCCTCATTTCAGAGGCTCCCTAGCCACATGTGGCTGGTGGCTGCCATACTGGAAACCCAGATTTGGGGTATCAAGAAGGAAGGTAATATATGTTGATGCAGATGCTCTGTAGGGGGATTGTGGGAGACTATGGATTTTATTCTCTGATAACTTCAAGTGACTTGGTGAAGAAGGAACGGTAGGGGGACAGCTAAAGGTGAGGATGGGGAAAAAAGATGTTGGACGTTTGTGAAAAGAGAATGTGTGAACAATCATAGAGTAGGGAAACATAAAAAGTATGAACAAACATAGAGTAGGGAAACATAAAAACATATTTGCTGAGTAGCATGTGGGGTCAGCTTGAGGTTCATGACTATGAATTTAAGGAGTCCGGGTAGCATAGCTAAGCTCATTCCTGTGCAAATTGTAGCATGCCCTTTCTACCCTTCTCCTTCTGTTATCTGCCCTTGCTTTATTGGAATGTACATATCACTCTGTTACCACTAAGTGTTTTGGGGAACTAGGATTGTTGATTCAATAATGTGTGTGTGTGTGTGTCTGCGCACGCGCACGCGTGCTGTCTCCCCACACAAGAATGTAACTTTCATAAGCTTCATTTAGGCAGGTATTTTTATCTGTTTTGTTCCCTCCTTATTCTCTGTGTCTAGCATTCATAATAGGTGCTCACTTAATAAATAAATATCTATTGAATGAAGTCATGAAATAATATTGTTCTAAGAGTAAAGTTTCTAAAGTGTTTTAATGATACTATTAAAGATTTAAAAAATACAAATGGAAAAACCTGGTTCTGTGTAAATTGAGTAGCTTTTAAAATTGTTCTATGCACTCGCTGTAGTGCATTTGTTTGTTTTTCTTATTACCAATGCTGATGCAATAATTAAATTGGATTTTTATTAAACCTAAACCGTTCTTTGCTGCATAGTTTACTGTAGCTTTATAAGTTATTCTTATTGTATTCCGGAGCACCTCTCTACAGGTGATAATATTTAGATACACAGGTACTTATTACTGACAAATAACCTAAATAAACTTTCATTGTTTAAATGACAAAACAGAAATACGTATATTTTAGCATTAATATATCATCATCAATCATCAGTTTGTTTATTTTGTCTCTCTTCAGTTTTATATTAATAAGTGTTAGGTCACATGCAGGAGCAGCTGCAGTTTATATTCACGTGCAGTGTGGCTATCTATGTCACACCCTGTGTGTTTCTTCCTCTATCCTAACGTTCTCCTTAGACACCCATCTAGGTGTAACTGCATATCAGTTCTCCTAGAGATGCTCAGCTTGCTCGGCTCAAGGTTCCTCAATGGTTCCAGAGGCTCATTTGGGACATATAAGGGCCCTGGTGAATTGAGGAATGGTTTTCACAAAAAGCCACTTCTTCCAGAACAATCGATTGCTAAGACTCTAGGTCAGAAAGAGCAGGTATTTCTCCTAGCACACAGGGTCTGCTGGCACGTTGACACCTGTAGCCGACGCGAGATTCTCATTTTCTTTCTTTTTGTTTTAAGGTTTTATTTATTTATTTATTTGACAGAGAAATGGAACGAGCCAGAGAGCACAAGAGAGGGGAATGGCAGAGGCGAGAAAGAGAAGTAGGCTCCCCACGGAGCAGGGAGCCTGATGCATGGCTCAACCCCAGCCCCGGGATCATGACCTGAGCCGAAGGCAGACGCTTAACCAACTGAGCCACCCAGGTGCCCCGACAGATTCTCATTTTCTAGAACTGCAATGCAAGCTGTCAGAGATTCTGATTTAACGTCACTACCGGGTGCTTGAATAGTGTCTTTTTTTCTTCTTCTGCCTTCAGCTCATTTCCAGGCACTTGCAGGAAAAAAAGCCCATCTTCTGTTGTGGACAACCATCTTAGTAATTCAGGCCAGGTATCTCTGTGCATCATCCAATAAACTTCACAGGACCAGTCCCCCCACCCCCCGACCCTCCACCAAAAGCTGCTCCTAATGTCAGTTCTGTACTTTACTTCTTGCTGCAAAAGCTGCAATCAGTGTACGGTGGTCCTCCCGTATCTGCAGGGGATACAGTCCAAAACCCTCAGTAGATGCCTGAAACCGCAGATAGTACCAAACCCTCTAATACGATATTTTTTCCTATCCAAATATAACTATGACAAAGTTTAATTTATAAATTAGGCACAGGAAGAGATTAAACCAGAGCTAATAATAAAATAGAACAATTATAATAATATATTGTAATAAAAGCTATGTGAATGAGGTCTTTCTCTAAAAATATCTTATTGTACTGTACTTAACCTTCTTATGATGTGAAGTGATAAAGAGATGAAGGGAGGTGAATGACATAGGCCTTGTGACATAGCCTTAGGTTACTACTGACCTTCCGACAATTCGTTAGAAGGAGGCTCATCTTCTGGACCAGAGTTGACCACGGAGAGCAGAAACCATGGAACGCGAAACTGCAGGTAAGTGGGAGTCCCCATTATTAACAAGAGAAAAACCAAAGTTCCTATCACAAAGTGTAGTTTTTAACCTAAAATCTTCACAAATTTTACCTAGCCACAGAGTATATTTATAGAAATACACTTTTATTTCATACCACATAGACTTATTTCCCAGTTTAACATAATTAAGTAATAAGATTTGTGAAATCACAAGGTGGGTAAGAAAGTCGACTCTTATTTTCTCTCTCACAGACATGGCATCCAAAAATTTGTTGCATCATTTTGGAAACTCTGTCCTGAGACAAAGAGAACACAGCCTCTGCTCAATCCATTAATGTGAAAGAAAATAGCTTGACTTCAGTAAGCAGAACGGCATGGAGGACAGCATAGATAAAATATCACAAAACTTATTATCAGTTCTCTTAGCTTTATCACAATTCCAGACATACCAGGTTCACTAGAGCTTAGATCCTCATAAGCAAGGTCATCTTCCTAGATAAGCAGACTAGTTTATTTCAAACTAAACTTTCAAGAGAGAAGCGGAAAAGGAGAACAAAATTTATACTCATACACATGCATGTGTACACGCACACACACACACACACACAGTCACATCTGTTTGAAGGCATTAGTAAGCTTGCCAGTTGCAAAGGATCTGAGAGAAGAGAGGAATCCAGCAAGGTAGCCCTAGTATTCGATAGCAATTTTTCTACTGTTTCGCAGGGATAGAGAGATAGCTTTGGAACTGTGAGCTAATATTCCGAGTATTAAGAGTATTTAAGTTTGGAGTATTTAAGAATAGCAAAAGGCTATCTACTGAGAGCAAAAAGGAAGTAAAAATAAATTAGTCCTCCTGCACCAGCTCAATCTCTGATTGGATTAGGGGACCTACCTCTACATAATTGCCTTACCCAAAGCAAAAGGAAATCCTCTCTGCAAAATGGAAACATACAGAGCAGCATATCACTTCTAAATTTTTTCATCACAATGGCCAATACACAGGGAGGGGATAAGAGGCATGAGAAAGACTTGGCAGGTTGAGAAATGAGAGAAAAAAAGAGTCAAGGACACAGAGTAACAAACAGGAAGCTCAGATACTGGAGTTATCAGAAAAGGACTTTAAAATAACAGAATTAATACTTTCAAGAAATTAACTGACAAGAAGAATTTCAGTGGAAAACGTGACGCTATAGAGAATAAGATGGGAACTCTGGAAGTGCAGTGACTAATATTAGGCACTGAAAAAATAGACAGGCTTAAATGGAGAGTAGAAAAACTGAGGAGAATAAACTAGAAGGCAAGGGAAAAGGAAATTTTAGCCAATATCTCGAAGAGTAAAAAGGATGCCTCACACAAAGAAGAAAATAGAGTTATATGGAAAGGGGTGAAAATAAGGTGCTTGTTCACTGTCAATCAAAGCAAAGTTCCATTTTCAATATGTTTAAAAATCCTAATGCTTTACAGATTTCTCACTCTTTTTCTCATGGTAAAATAATAAAAATCCGACTTTAAGTCTTTGGAATATCATTCTATTTTATTATCCTGAAGAGTCTCCTCAAAGTCAGTATCTCACTTCATTAGCACATTGGAGGGAAATTACAACCATTCTTTGAGTAGATAACTTTTATTGTCATATACACACACAAACATTATTTTGATATAATTGAAATTTGTCTTAGTTCTCAATACGTAAACCCAGAGACACTACCTCTTGCTCAGATAAGTGCTCAGGAGATACTTTCAAACATTGAATCATATAACCAGAGTAGGACACATACTTGAATGACTTCTCTATGATCTCTTTTCGTTATTAAATATAGGTTATTGTCCCCACCACCATAGCTGGTTTCTGATAGGACACTGTTGGTGGGACATCTGCTTGTAGAAGAAACTAAAAGCTCTTACCCCACTCCTATTCTATTCTCCAAAAGTGAAAGCAAAACCAGTCTTTCTCAAGGGAAAGAATCTAATTGAGTCACCTTAGGAAAAGGAACATTCTGACGTTTGAAGCCTGCATTGGATCTACCCTGCCCTCCTATATTTATTTGGCATTGATCTGTAAATTTGTGTCATCTTCCCCTTTAAGATTGCTAAAATAGGCCCAAGGTTGCATAGCAAGCTGAGGGAAGGAGTCACATACAAGGTATAGTTCTTCCTGAACCAGATAATCCACAACTGTTTGAACGAATGGACCCACTCATTGTGCTTTGTAAAAGTAAGAGGCATTTCTCTTACAAAGGAGATATGACTGCCTTTGAGTGAAACTGTAGATAATGAACTTAGTATCTAAAATTGATTTAAGCAGCAAAGAGAAAGTTAAGACAAAGATATCAAACAGAAAACTAATAATGGAAAGAAATGTTCTGAACTAGAAGGCAGAGGACATGCATCTCAATATCCAGTTGCGAATAAAAATTCAGTCTTATTTCATGTTCAGTATTGTGATCTCAATGGCTTTCTCTCATTAACCTGCTGCCATTAGAAAATACAAATCTCAGAGGAAAATAGTATAACGGAACACAGGTATCTCCATAAACTTCTTTGTTCAAAAAGGGAAAGATCTTATTATAGTCCTAAGGGACAACAAATCCTAACACTCTGTCACTTGTTCCTTTGTTTACATGGCAAGTCATAACAGGATATGGACTATCGAGCTAATTCAATACAATTTAAAATATCTTAAAATATTTCCAGGACTAAATAGAATGATAAAAACTTATTCTCTATATTTCAAATTATGGCATTGTTTTTGCCAGTCCTCCTAAAGAGGTACGCTGTTACTGATAATTTCAATATTCTTTTCCTTTCCCATATATTTATAGTTTAAACACTGTGTAGAAATATAGCAACAAAGTATCACAAGAATAAGGAGATAAAGCATATGAGTGCTTAAAATGATAATCCCTCAAAGGCAAGTTGTATCAATTTGTAAGTATAAGATATTATCTATCATAGCTAATGACATGAATGTCTATGACCTATATGAAAACTACATGGATACAAATACAGATATTGATATAGATATAAATATAGAATAAAAAGATATACATTTAGAAAAACAAAGATTAAAAAATATCCTACAATTTAAAACATCTTATTAGCAGCATAAATCTAATAGGTAGTCATTGGACTACTGTTTAAAGTCTTTTAAATTAAAAAATTATAATAATAGATCAAATCCTTTATATTTCTTCACAAAATTGCAGCAGCACTTTATTAATTATTAAAAGCACAAAAAGCATAAATATACAAACATGCAATCAGAAATAAATGCAATTCCACCAAAAATTGCTCTTAGCATGTGTAATTATTAGATTACTTTATAAAATGACACAAAAGATATAAGATTGTAAATAACAATTTGCATACAGAAGTCATTCCATAAGTGATGTTGGAATTCTTGTGGGACAGGAAGAAATCTTTTAAAATAGACTGGGCAAACATTAATATTAAATCATTTCTATAGAATATTTTGAAGAAATTTTTAAAAATATTTTTCTGTATGTTTGTGGTTACTTGTCAAACACTCTGAATTGCTGGATTTTTTTGTTGTGTTTGCTTTTATGAGTGTGGGTGAATGGCCCATAGGTTTTAATGGGATGTAGACATTCCATAAGAGAATAAGTACCAGACATAGTACCAAAAATGGATCAATAATCTTTGGCCTATTCATTAAAAGTGAAGTATCAAAATGTCATCATTTAGCTCTGATTTTATGGTGTAGTAGTTTCAAGAGTGGGGCATTGCTGATGATCACCTGTTCAGACATGCAGAGGGAAATATCGTATGGTCGAATCTCATGTTTTGTACTCCATCAATTTAAGACTACAATATCTAAAACCAATACAAATATAAATAACTTAATCAATCTCATGTCAGTAATATGAATTAAAACTACAAGCTGAGATTATTTTCATCCATGAGTCTAAAGTTACAAAAAAGATTTGCTGTAATTAATGTCTACAGAACCAATTGTTATATTGGAGACTTTTAAAAGCCTATTAAATGCATTTGAGAAGAGTGTCGAAATCTAAATTTATTACATGTCCTTGTCCTTTACTAGCACATTGGATCTTACTGTATTAGTTAATACATGTAACAAATTGTAAATGTATATGATACTATCCCTTATGTTCAGTTTTAAAGAACAGTGTCTCTAATTTGTCCTTATACGTCATTGCAAGAGAAAAACTCATTATGCTGATTAAAACGAATATGAGTTACTATCTCATATGGACAACTGAGAACTGAAGTTAGACCAGCAAGGCTATTTTAAGTATATATAGAGAGAGATCTTTGGGCTTTCATAATGCTGACAGCTGTCATCTTAGAACTCTACAGCACTTTGCCTTCATGAAAATTATACTTCTGCTGACCCATTATGCTAGCGCTTATATCTAAAGCTCTGTCTTTCAAAATATTTTTATATGTAAACTGATTTTATTGAAACTATTAACCATATAACAGATAAAATGTCAGGAATACTGATATGCTCTTTCCTGTCTCCCAGTACTTACTGCCTTTGTCTGTATTATTGTCATTAACTATAAAAAAAATGAACTTCTTTTTGCATATATTTTTCATAACCAGCTTATTTTATGCAGATTTAAAATAAGAGTAGTATATTTAAAAATTTAAATGTGGTACACTTAGACTTAAAACCTTTATATGTTTCTGTCATTACAATGTTTTATTTAATTTTTCTGACCCAAAGCACAATATGTAAACCTGAATACACTGAAAATAAAACAATACCAAAGAGCAATGCATTAGGATTCTCAAAAGTATCTAATTAGTCCAGTGCTTAATTCCAACTGAATGTGTGTGTGCATGTGTGTGTGTTGAGTTAAAGATAGGACAGAGAGATAAAATGAGGCATAGGAAAATCACCGTAACAACATGGGTCCTACATGCCTTAATTAATTTAAAGTGTGTAACTTAATAATCCAGTTCACTTTCATACCACATTAAAATAGTGTCTTCAATGGCAGAAATAAGATGTTCTGGTACATAGGAAATAACTGATTTATTATGAATCTAATGGCTTCAGGTATCTAATAAGAGAAACAATTTATTTATAGATGGTCCCTGGCTTACCAGAGTTCAACATATGATTTTTCGACTTTATGATGTTGCAGAATTGATACACATTCAGTAGAAACCATACTTTGAATTTTGAATTTAGATCTTTTCTGGAGCCAGCAATATACAGCCTCATCCTCTCATGGTGCTGGCGGGTACCAGTCAGCCATGTGATCACAAGGGAAAACAACCCCTACACTGACAACCATCTGTCCCTACACAACCATCCTGCTTTTCACTTTCAGTAGAGTATTCAATAAATTACATGAAATAGTCAACACTTGGGGCGCCTGGGTGGCTCAGTCATTAAGCGTCTGCTTTTGGCTCAGGGCATGATCCCAGGGTTCTGGGATCAAGCCCCACATCAGGCTCCTCCACTGGGAGCCTGCTTCTTCCTCTCCCACTCCCCCTGCTTGTGTTCCTCTCTCACTGGCTGTCTCTGTCGAATGAATAAATAAAATCTTTAAAAAAAAAAAAAAGAAAGAATCAACACTTGATGATAAAGTGTTAGGTGATCTTGCCCAACTGGAGGCTCATGGAAGTGTTCTGAGCATGTTTAAGGTAGGTGAGGCTAAGTTAAGTATGATGTTTGGTAGGCTAGGTGTTGTTAAATGTATTTTCAACTTAATGATATTTTCAACCTGTGATCAGTTTTTCAGGATGAGGAAGATCTGTACTTGTAACGTTCCTTAACACTTGCTGGACACATTGAAAGTAAGTTGTTTCAAACACTAAGAAGTATTAAGCTTTTTTGATACTTTTGAATTGAGATTGTAAATTCGATTAGTTTTATTTCAGGTATTATGTAATAAGCCTGATCCTGACCCTCCATAGGAGACAAAAAAATAATATAATAACCTTTTACATTATGTTTTTAATGCCCAGAATAAAACTGGAAATAAAAATACTTAGCATAATTTTATTTTACTGTCTTTTAGACTCGTGTTTTGTAAAACATAGCTATTTCTCTCCATTGGTGCTGTTTTTCTCCAGCAATTGTTCACATTCCCACTCTTCCTCTCTCCAAAAACATACTTATTCCATTACATCACCTTCCTCAACATCGTTATTATTCTAAATTACAAATTCTAGAGGTAATTTATGAATTTTTTATTTAATTTGAAAAATGATCAGTTGCTTTTGAGTGATGGTGTGAAGACAAAGCCTTTTGTTCCTGTTTGGATTGTAAAATTTTCCCTCTTGAATATTCATAAAGAAAAAAGAGGACTCTAGAGTTGATGTGGAAAAGGGACAGAGAGACACCTAATACCCAAAATTATTAAAGTATGTAGACAATAAAATTATATTCTTTCTGAGGTTAAACACATATTTTAGGGTTTCTTAATTTTTTTATTTATATATATATTTGTTATTTATTTATGTATTATTTTATTGTTTATTTAATTATTTTTAATTGTCATGACAATTAGGGCATTTATCTTAAGTCAAATTTAAATAATGAGAGTGTCAGTATTGGGGTTCCTGGGTGGCTCAGTCCCTTAAGCCTCTGCCTTCAGCTCAGGTCCTTATCTCAGGGTCCTGGGATCAAGCCCCACCCTGTGGGGCTCCTTGCTCAGCAGGGAAGCAGGGAGTCTGCTTCTCCCTCTCCTTCCGACCCTCCCCCTGCCTGTGATCTCTCTCTCTCCCAAACAAATAAATAAAATCTTTTTTAAAAAGAAGAGTGTCAGTTATATGCAAATAATGAATCATGGAACATTGAATCAAAAACTGGGGATGTACTGTATGGTGACTAATATAACAAAATAAAAATTATTAAAAAAATAAAAAGAAGAATGTCATTATTTTTTGGCTTTTTAAATTTCATTGATTTTGCTTTTGGATATAAATTCTTCAAAGATTTTACTTACAGGATTTAAGGGTTTATATCGGGGACAACCTAAAGGGACAGAACCCTCAAAGATGGGCAGTAAGGGGGAGGAGATGATGCAGTTCAGGCCAAGCAATGTATGCCCAGAAAGCCTAAGGGCCTGGGAGTCCACTGAGGCAGCATCAAGTGCCAGGGTGCCACTCTCCGTGGGGGCAGAGGCTCTCCTCTCTGTCCTCTCTGCAGTGAGACCCTGTGAGGTTGGAGATTTGTAGGGGAATGCTGGCCCATCTGGCCAGAAGACAGAGAAGCTACAATTATTTCACAGTTGTTTCATACTCTGCCCAATGACAGACGAAAGTAACATTTATGCCACACTGTACTCTTGCATAGAGTTGTGAGAAGTGGGTATTAGAAAACAAAGAAAGAAAACTGGTTTGTAATCCTCTTACAAAATAAATACAACTAAGTTATCTTAATAAGCCTTGTTGGTTTCAAGTATAAAGAACATGTTTACTATAGATATGTAAAAAATAGACAAAGTGAAAAATGACAGTAAAATAAAGCTTTGCCATCCCTGAAATAACAAAAGTTAATAATTTAGAATGTATCTTTGTCTTTCAATTTAGAAAAATGACATGCATAGATATTTTTGAATGATCATTTTTTTTTAGTTGGCATGTCAAAATTAGTTGTAAGCATCAGTTTGGCACTTGTATAACATGTCTTTAACTTTATAGAGAATAAATTAATTTACATGTGCAGCAGCATTGTTTTGCTGTGTTTTTACTATTGCTTTGTTTTTTGGCATAATTTTAGGGCACGGGTTTGTTTTTGCTATAATACAAAAAAGCTGTCATAAATACATGTGAACAAAATTATCAGTCTTGGTTTTACCTCATTACCTTATTGTATAATAGAATTAAATTATTGTTATTGCAGCTCTTTTTATACATATTGCTAATTGGTTTTCAGAGAAGAAAAAACCTGGCCTATTTATCCATGAACAGCAAGTAGGGTTTTGACTACAACTTTTATGCTACATCCATTCCAGTATTGTGCTGATTATAGTATTTACCAAAAGGAAACTTATTTTTCTTGATTTTTAAAAATATATTGAGATATGTCTATAGCTATACCTGTATCTGTATTTCTGTATGTTGCAAATATCCCTTATAAAATATATGTGTTCATTCATATATTAATACTCATTTTTTTATTTTCACGGCTAAAATGAAATGCATTTCATCAGTAAAATATGAAGTGGTCAATTTCCACTCAACAACAAGAACATTTCTTGGTTGGCAATGTACTTGGAAACAGAGGCATAATGTAGAAATGAATAAGTAAAATGATTGTCATTCTTATATTCACTATATGGTCCACATGAATGGACCATATACCTGGGTCCTAATGTGTTCTTTGCATGGATGACTAACTTCATAGGGTGGGAGGAATCCCTAAAGTACGTAGGGTTGGTCACCAGATTAAAGCCAACCGAAAAAAGGAAAATAATCTTCATAGAGTCCTAACAATGTGGATGGAGACTAGCTTATTCTGAGAGTCAAGACTGAACGAAAGAATGCCAAAAATGAACGGTCCTTCAGATTTGAATTCTTTCATAATACACAGGATTGTATGTATATTTTTTAAGTGCCACATTTAAGAGGGCAGTCTTGGGGGTGCCTGGATGGCTCAGATGGTTAAAAGTCTGCCTTCGGTCCAGGCCATGATCTCAGGGTCCTGGGATCAAGCCCCATGACTGGCTCCCAGCTCAGCAGCGAGTCTGCTTCTCCCTCTGCCCCTCCCCCTGAGCATGCTTTCTCTCTCTCTTTGTATCTCTCTGTCTCAAATGAATACATAAAATCTTAAAAAAAAAAAAAAAAGAGTGCAGTCTTGGAGGGTATTGCTAGAAGTCAAACAGTGTTATCTCTAGAACAGGAGAAATCTGGATTAACTAGACACCAATGTAGCTCTACCCTAGCAGATTTTGTTGATGATGATGATGTCAATAATAAAAATGAGTTGAATGGGGTGATGACACCTGTGGCAGGTTACCTTGGGGAGGTTTCTATCTAATCTCTATCTAATTTATCTTGGCAAAAAACCAAGGCTCTGGGACTGAAGGGACACCAGCACATTCTGACATGCATGACCAGAGCAGAGTTTTGATTTCTCTCTCAGCCTTCCAAGGGACACTGCCTATAAACAATTCTCAAACTTCAAGCATTGGAAGATAAATCACCTTTCACTAAGTTGTTTTCAGTAACCATTGACACAGGAATAAGTCAGGTATACAGAAAAGGTGAAGGAAACCGTATTTTTAAAGGGAAACTTTCAAAACTGAAAATATGCTGAAATTTCTAACAAATCTCCTGGTTCCTACTAAAGAGTCTTTACCAAGGTACATCTGGAGAATAATTTAAAAGATACTGGTGGATGGAAATATGGGTAATCATGTTATGCAGTAACACAAAAATATTTAGCAAAATAACTACCTACAGAAGGCACAGCCTTGAGTCTAAAGCTAGGTGAAAAGACTATACAGATTCAGAGTAATAATGTGTTTTGCCTTGTACTCTCCTCCTTTAACAAGGAGACATAAGAAAAAAATTAAATGCAAAAAAGAATCAGTCTATTTGTATGAAGAAATGAAAGTGAATAGAGATAGTAATTTAGGGCTTTAAAGTGTTAGAAAAATTGATTGCCTCTATACTTCAAAAGTATGGGATAAGACACAAGCAGCTTTGAATGATAAAGTCTTATTAAAATTCACACCATGACATATATATGAGTATGCCCTTCTCACCTAACGCCATTATTTCTAATAGCCTCAAGGTAGCTGCCATTAAGTTGAAGGGAAAAAAAAAAAAACTATTGGACCAGGGAACACAAGAAATAAAAGTTTTTAGTTCAATTACCCTGTCCCTGGTTTAATATCCTATATTGGGTTTATATGGATAAAGGTGGGGGGGGAGGGACATATAACTAAACTCATTAGTTTATAGGTCACTAGACTTGGAAGCTCCCTATCTGGAACTGATGGAATTGACCTGCATCCTTTAAAATCTTTGATTTGTGATTGGATGCAGGAATTAGGTACAGCCCCTGGGAGTGGGAAGGAGGATGAAATGGCATTTGTTACCAGAATGTGACTCTTACTGACATCTGGTCAACCAAACCTGTTGATCCTTCCTGAACAAAGACCAAGACTACATTTCCCAACCTTCTCTGCAGTTATAATTGGGTAGGTGATTGATTTCAGGCCAACAAACAAAGACAGAAATTATGTGAGCTACTGGCAGGGTTATCACATGAAAATCCCTCATGTGTAATCCTCCATGTTTGCCATCCTTGGGAAAAGAGATGACTTCCAGGGTTGCCGGAGTAGATGCAATGGTACTGACAACTGTTTGACCTGCCAAATAGGAATTTCATATGGCTAAATCACATAATATAGAGAAGTACGAAGATATATGAGATTCAATTTCAAACCAACATTTGGAAGATCTGATCTAACCAAAAGCCCGTTAGACAATTTTAAGACCAAAAAACAAAACAAAACAAAACACAACAAAAAGAAAAAAAAAAACTGACTCAGTTTTCTTTACCCTCATTCTACTACATACTAAAAAAAAAATTAAGCTCTATCTTATAGCATCAGTTTGAGTCTGAGAAGATTTTTTGAAAATTAAAGGTGCAAGAGATTTATTAGAGGACAGAGCATGAGCAGATGAAGAGAGCCTTCAGCCTGTAATGCACGTTAACATCTGCGGGAAAAGAAAGGGAAGGGAGGAGACATGGGTGGGAAGACTGTATGAGTGTAGAACAATGCCAAGAAACGTTCAGCCAGGTTAATGCAGAGACCTTGAGCCAGTGTTGTCCAAAACGGAAGACTACACCTCACCCCGATTGGCCTCGTTAGTACCACTACAGTGCTCAGGCATGACCTGAGCCACAGAAGTGTGGCATCAGCCTCAATGCCGTGGTTGATTCAGAGAAGCAGCATCTGGGAATATTAGCAAATCCTGCTGCTCACAGTGGGAAATTCAAGCAACTTATTTTCTTGGCTGCTACAGTCTATCCCCTGGGAATCATTAGAATTTGGCTGGTGAGCGGAGGACAACGGGGCAGGTAGTGTAATGAAAAAGCTAACACAACATGCATCTCCACCCCTCCTGCCGTCTACATGCTAACCTTACATTTACTCAGAGACAAAAGTACAAGGTCTCATATTTCTTTTTGTAGATTATCCTAGCTTTTAGGAAGGAACATTGGTATTCTAGAAGAGATTTTCCTGAGACAGACAGAGTCCTGCAGGAAACAACAGATGAGACATTTACTAATAGTTGGCTCTTACAGGCCCAAAGTAGGATTACAAGGCTAATGACAGTTACCTGCTGGAAAATAAGAAGCTGAGTTATCATATCTAGATACCTTTTAAAAATAGAACAAAACAAAACAAAACTTTCTTGCTGTATTAGCTGAGACTGAGTTAGCAAAAAGTTATATACCCCAGGACCCAACGAAGCAGTAATATAAATGAGACTGTTGAATACAGCTATCTCCAAAGCTGAAAAGGAAGCAGTAATGCTGACCTTCCTACCTGATGCAGAGTTCTGGGTGGGCTAACTGAATGCTCCTTCATTTTAGCTACAGCCCCCAGGAGTCATTCAACTCTGAATGGGTTTGCTTCCTGATACAACCCTTGATCCATTTTTTGCAGAATTAAAGCCTTTTTGAAGGTCTGCCTTTCTCTTCTGCCTTGAATTTTTTGAAAGTAAGGTGACCAGGAGAAACCCTGACTATACAAGACAAAGCAAACTATGTTACTACTCCTGCACATAACTCTCAAACACAATCTAAAGCTTACATTGTAACCAAGATAATAATCAGTATTGTTTAAAGCTCTATAGGGAACATAAAGAACGCAACTGACACCAAACGAAAAGCACGTGACAGTCAAATGATCCCAACCAGGGACTTGTTCAAGACAGATAGACAACCACGACTAGAGTCTAGAAGTTCCTCTGAAGAGTTATAATTAAGCTTTGAGTTTATCTGCTTCACATTTGAGATGTATCTCCCCCTCCTTTCCCCTTTAAAATCTCCTGCCTGGGCTGAGGTTGTAAGAAGGTTATTTTGGACATTAGTCGGCTACTGTACATCTTCTAATGTTCTCAACTGACAGGCCTGGAAAGGAAGTCCTATCCCACAATTAAGATTAAAATAGTTGTCTTATGTCACCCCGCTAATTAGTGCAACAGTCAAGATCCTTTGGGTATCAAAAGGTAAAATACCTAAAATATCTTTTACTCTCTCAGATCACAAATGTCATCACCTTACCCATCACCTAGAAAGTAAGCATGTGTTTTGTATATACGACACTTCGGATAGTAAAGCAATTGAAAATGAAACAAACTTTGATATTTTCCATCTTCTAACCTCCTCTGCAATATTCTGCATAATTGAGTTTAGGTAAGAATTCTAACGCTAATGTTACTTGAGAAAAACACTAAAAATCAGGAGGACAAATTCAAAGCTTTGTTTAAATACAGACTGTTCCTTGTGGGATTCAGCAACACCCTAGTAAATAATTATCGAAGTGGTAGTATTTTCTGAAGATCCATTTGGTTTACTCACCTTTTGTGAAGAATTCTATATTAAATACCTTTGCATGAAAAAACCCCATCAGGTGACGGCCATTTTCAGGTGCTGGACGTTGTTTTATTAGCATTAAAATCTATCAAAACAACTCTTCTAATTCTATACCAAATTTTATCCTTTAACCAGTGTTTCTATTTTCCACAAAGACCGTCCATCAGTCATGTGAGGGATATTCCTTCACCAAAAATGTGACTCAAAAATTAATTTTCAGAATTACTTAACCATTTTTATATTTTTGATAACTCACCATCATCAGAACTTTAGAAGTACAAATATATATGTCTATACAATATATCATATAAATGATATGGCTATGATTAGCTGATTAAGAAATATTAATTGACTACGCGTGGCTCAGTTGGTTAAGTACCCGACTCTTCCTTTCAGCTCAGGTCTTGATCTCAGGGTCTTGGGATACAGGCTGCCTGGGGCTCCACACTCAGGGGCGAGTCTGCTTAAGGTTTTTTTTTCTCTCTCCCTCTCCTTCTACCCCTCCCTGCTGTTTGAATGCTCTCTCTCTCTTTCTCTCTCTCAAATAAATAAATAAATATCTTTTAAAAAATGACTTTAGTAGTGAAACCATATGGTATTGAGATTTGTAATAAGATAACATATTTGGTCTTACTCCTGTTTCTGGCAGAGCTCTCAAAACCCTTGGAATTTCCTAAGAGAGGAAGAGCAACAAAGATGTTTTTGTTGTGTTAATGAGGTGGCTTTGAAACTCGGTGGAAGGATGGAGGCCAAGAGAGCTAACTTCCTGATTAGAGGGCGGGTACTTTCAGTCCCACCCACCTGACCTCCAGGGAGTTGAGAGGGGCTGGAGGTTGAATCTATCCTCAGTGGCCACTGAAGTAATCAATCTTAGCTATGTAATGAGGCCTCCATGTACTGAACCCAAAAGGACTGTGTTCAGAGAGCTTCCAGGTTGGTGAACATGTAGAGGTCTGGGGGCAGCAGCATGCTTGGAATTCTGTGAATACAGTTCCGAAACTCCGTGCCCTGTCCCTATACCTTCTGCTAGGCACCCTTTCATCTGGACGTTCATCTGTATACTTTATCACATCCTTTTATCAGAAGCCAATAATTCAGTAAGTAAAATGTTTTGGAGTTCTGTGAGCCTCTGAAGCAAAGTAATTGAACCCAAGGAGGTCATGGAAACCTCTGCACTAGGGACTGGAACCTGAAGTCCAAGGAGAGTGTTCTTGGACCTTCCAGTTTGTAGCCAGCCAGTCAGAAGCATGGGGAACAGCATGGGCTTGCCACTGGTGTCCAAATGGCTTAGGGCCATCTGGTAGGACTGAGCCCTCAACCTGTGGAATCACATACTTTCTCAGGATAGAGAGGGTCCGAATGGAGTTGAATCGGAGGACACCCAGCAGGTGTCTAAGTATTGCTTTTTGGTGGTGTGAGGAAGCACCCTTACAAGGTACATACCACACACACATTAGAATTGGGTCCACGAATTTAAAAGAGACTATAATCAGAAACAAGTGAATTTTTTTTTTTTTGGTATGATTTAGAGTGATTTCTTACAAAAATACATTCCTGGTATTTCAAGTAGGTTTATAAACAAGCCACTTTGACTAATCCTTCGGCTCCCCATACACACTCCCATAACCTCTAGTAAATCTTACCTAGTTTAATCTAATTCCAGCAAGAGGATCTCCTATCATTAATTCCTGTCCTCTTTCCTTTTTTCAGTGCCAATTTGTGATGGCAATTTTCTGGGGCCCAAAATAGCTGTACTGACCTTTCTTTTCTGTGAGCCCACGCCTAAACAAAGCAAGAGCTCGGTAAATGTTAAGGCCTTTTCTCACCTGACAAAACCCCATATATATAATTTGGGTTTTAGCCGGAAGACCAGCTTTTCATTTCTCATTCTAATACACTGCTAAAACTAAACCTTTCCTTCAAAAAATTCATCCTCCTCCTCCTTGTTTCTTCTGCCTGAGGACAGAGGTTCTTCCTCGATTCTCAGCCCCTGGCAGGCAGGCGCCTTGTGTGCGAGCCCATGTTCAGACATCACCTACCTGGTGGTTGGGATTCAGAAAATCTACATTCTGTATTCAGTATTGCTCATGTTCTAACTGTCACTACTATTAGGAAACATTACATTAACCATTTTCCTAAACTGTGGAGATATATATATAACGTATATACTTCTAGACATCCCCTCTTCTGCTTTCTTTACATAGTGTTTTCAGGTTTTCTGTGACACAACAACCATGTGCTCTATATTATTCCAAGATATGCTTAACCTCATCAGATTATATATCTCGATATTTAAATTTATTTCTGAAGAAACTGCTTATTTTTTAAAGTGTTGTTGAGATACAACTCACCCATTGGAAGTTACAATTAATTTTTTTAAAGCTTTCATTTATCTATTTGAGAGAGAAAGCACAAGTGGGGGGTGGGCAGCAGAAAGTGGGGGAGAAGCAGACTCCCTGAAGAGCAGGGAGCCCAACATGGGGCTCAATCCCAGGACCTGGGGATCATGACCTGAGCCGAAGATAGCCACTTAACTGACTGAGCTACCTAGACACCCCATGGAGTTACAATTAATTTTTTTAAGTATATTCACCAATGTGTGCAATTACCACAGTCACTATTAGAACATTTTCATCACCTCAAAAAGAAACCTGGTATGCTTTAGTTATCAATTCCCTCAGACAACCTCTAGCCCCTCACACCACTAATCTACTTTCTAGGGACCATGATTAAAACTAAGAAAAGCTGGGTAATGGGAAACAGAAAATCTCTTTAATATCTTTACTTTTATGTAAATCTTAAATTATTCTAAAGTAAAAACAATTTAAGAAATACTTCAATATTTATGGTACAAAACAATACATCATATTGTTACACCAACATACACACACACACACACACACACACACATATATACTGCTTGTACAAAACCAGACTGTTCCAAGTACTCATGTGTATTAACTTATGGTATCCTCACAATAGTCCAGTAGAGTTGATAATCTCTTACAGGTGAAATTCAGGCCCAAAGAGTCAGTGAATTTCCCAAGGTGCTCAGCCTAAGAACATCAGGACTTTACACTCTGGCTTCTGGCTCCACAGCCCACTCTTTCAACCACTGTTCTACCAACTCTTCTAAATGATGGACTTGAGCAATTCAATATATGGTGGAACAGAAAATGTTGAAGTATGAGATAAAAAAACTTGAGCTGTTCTGCCAAGCCTGAGTTTTAAAGAATTACAAATATTAGCCCAGAAGTGATTTTTCTCACTTAAGTGTAACATGCAATTAGAAAGGTCTAATCATGGATGAAAGTAGGTTAAGTTGGGCCTACATGCTCACTGACATTGGCCACAAAAGATGGATGCATTATAAAACTCTAAAAGGGCCCAGATCCTTGCTCCACTATCAAATGTGTCACGTTGGGACATTCACTGAATCTATTTGTCGGTATCTTCACTTATGGATAGCACCTACCTCCAATGACTGCACAACAATGTAGCAGAAAGTAAGTGATTGATCAATGCTATGAAATCAGTGGAGGGCGTAATGGCCAGAGAGTGAGTTGGGTCAGGACAGGGCAACTATTTCATGGAGGGTGGTCAGGGAAGGGCTATACGCAAGGGACACACGAATAGAGATGTGAATAATTCAAGGAGGTGTGTCATAGAGCCTTCTTAAGAAAGAGTATTTTAGGCAGAGGGAAGCTGTTCTAGGCAAGAGTAATCCTGAGAGAAGGAGCTTGGAGAAGCAGACTGGTGGGAAGTAATAGAGGGCCTAAACTGATTCGCAAACCTAAACCACTCTATTATTCAGATTCCTATAACACAGTCTAAGACACTCTTCTATCCGCAGAAATGTCCTCTTCCTTGCAGTCTCATAGCACATACAGTCTGGATATGCCACAAAAATTAACAATTTAAATATATAGGACTCTGCACAGACTCTTTGTGAGTGTTCATCTTCCACCTGGAACTACATCGTAAATTGCTTCGTGGCAGTTTATCATGTGTGTGTTTGTGTGTGTGTGTGTGTGTGTGCACACATGTTTGCACATGTGCATGAATGTGTATTTATTTAATCACCTGAGGCATGTGGAAAATTATCAAGATTATATTCTATGATTAATAAATTCTAACAAGCACGTTGCTATACAGTAGAAACTATGGCTTTGATTATAATTGTTTTTCATGGGTCCTGTACATTTCATATATGTACTCACTGGAACTAAAATTATCTTAAATTTGCGATATACCCTACGGGTTTGAGCAGAATTGTGCATGCATTATCATATACTGTGACTCAGTTTACAGTCATGAGAGATAGTCAAAGGTCATTTTAATCTCATTTGATAAACAGGTCAACATTCTCTTTGAGAAACCAAATGACTTTCCTTATACAGTTAATAAGTAGCAGAGACCAGAGTTGAACCAAGGTCATCGGGCCCTTGTTTGCTTTCACCTAACTTTGTTATAAGCCAAAATGACTCTAAAATATTGCAAAATAAGATTAAGGCTATAAACATTAAAAGAAATATTATTATGGTTCCTAAAAAAGCAAGAACCACAATTCTGTTAATTGAATTGGAGTCATGCCCCTGACAAATAAATGCTCCGGAGCCTGGCAGTAAAGAAGACTACTTTTAAAACGTTGTATTTCTAAAATATTAGCACAACACAAAATGATAGCTTTCAGGGGAACTAAATTTCTAACAGCAGAAATTGCGTGAACTGCTCTTTGGAGAAATGAAAGATTCACTCTGATACCTTGCCCACAGGTGAGTAGAATTCCAATGTGACCATTCTCAAAACTTAATATTAAATATTAAAATGATTGAATTATTTTCAGGGAGAAAAATCAAGAAGGATGCAAGGCTGAGGACTGGATGAGATTTCAAAGAGAATTCTTGGCTTTTCTATGAAACTAGAAGACGACTCTCTGGCAGATCGTGTATTATATTAATGTACAGATAGAGTAAATCCTCATTTTAATTACTCATATATGCATTTCCCCCCTTCCCATTATCGGCAGCAAAATTTGAATCCGAGTTTGGCTTCTTTTAGCCTCTTGGAACTCTACATAGAGACTTCCTTGGCTTCATCAAGTGAATAAATAAAGAGGAAATGTAAAAAATATTAACCATTACCCAAAATTATGTGATAGCCAAATCTGCTGCCAAAAGCCATGTAATGATTTCCCAAGACAAAAGTTTGTGTCTTCTCCATGCACTTATCTTCATTAGCTTGATTACTGGAATATTTGCAACATAGACTTTACAATATAAGATCTGTGGGTGGTGCACAGTATTAGACTTATTATTAGATTCTGTTGCCTATCAGAGTTGCAAGCTGGGAAGATAGAACTTCAGCTTTGTAGAAACATGTAGCCTGAAGCCATTCAAAATGCAGGCATTTTCAAGCAGGCATTTAATAGTCAGCAGATGACACATGATCAAATCCACACATGCTACATTTCTTCTAACAACAATATATCTCCTGCAGAACAACGCATCAATAGAACCCAAGGCAAAATTACATGCTGAATTCTTTAATAATTAAGCTAAATATGATACAACATATATAAAAGTATGAAGCATACTGAAAATTACTAGTTTTAACATGTAGACAGGAGCTATATGGCATTATCTTCTAGAAATTTACAGTTAGAGGAAATACAGGAAGTAACTAAGCCCATGCTAAATGAGATGATTTTCAAGGTAGGCAATTGAATTTGTAATTTGTAAGGTTAGAGCGAATAACAGCTCATTTTGGTGAAAGTACCAACACTATATAGTTCAGGAGATTTGGTCAGTTCATTGCATTTGACTTAATAAGACCAAAACGAGAGACCTGTAGTGGTAGTGCTATTTTTCAAATAACATGCATGTGCGTGTCTCAATATATTCCACTTACTTAAAAACTGGTAATTTTGTTATCTGGTTTTATTTTGGGGAAGATTTCAAACAAATATTCTTACATGTTCATATTTTTTTAAATCTAACATAAAAACATGAGATCTGGGGGCTTAATTTTTAAGCATGTAAGTAGATATTGTGAGCCATATTCATCTGGATAGTATTTTTTGTATATTTGTGAGCAAGATTGTTGAGTAACACTCTTCCACTGACTTCAAAATCACAGAAGTTCTGCCAATTCTGTTTATCAAAACGTAAAAATGCATATTAAGTTATTGAGTAATTTTTCCTTTTAGATGAGGAAGATTGTATGGCATTATTCTAGATGAAATATAAATTCCTAATTGGTGGCCTAAGATCTAATGACAGATATTAATAGTTTTTCTAGCATCTGTTTTCCACAGAGCATTATTTGTCAGTAAAACTGGGATTCTCAGGGTCAGGAAAATAGAGGAGAGAATTTCTCTGACTTTGTTCAAAGATGTTCTTGTCAGTCTTTTCTTTAAAAATTTCCCTCAAACCCAGAATAACATTCCTATGGACTCTGTCACTATGTCAACATATTGTGTCAAAAATACTTAGCATTTTGCAAAAGGATTAAAAAGTTACTCTCAGGTTCTATGGCAATTTGTGCAACCAGACTGACCACTTTTCAAAATATGTAATATTATAAACTGAATAGCTCATAGATAATGGCCATATTTACTCATTACGATCTGATATAGGAAAATGTTTTCACTTAAAAGGAAACATTAAAATCTTATGCTACCTTTAATTTTTAATTAAGAAAGAAATTCCTTTAGGGCAAAAAAAGGAACTACACTGATTATTTCATCATTGTTCCTGACACACAAAGCAAGAGTAGGATTCATTTTCAAAATAATATGAAGAGGGGCATCTGGGGGCTCAGTCAGTTAAGCCTTTGCCTTCAGTTCAGGTCATGATCTCGGGGTCCTGGGATGGAGCCCCACATCAGGCTCCCTGCTCAACAGGAGTCTGCATCTCCCTCTGCCTCTGTCCCTGCTCATGCTCGCTCTCTTTCTCTCTCTCTCTCAATTAAATAAATTTTTAAAATATTGAAAAAAAGAAATGTTGTCAAGCCACAAATGCCCTTACTAAAATAATAAATAAATAAATAAATAAATAAATAAATAAATCCAATTTGCGTGTTATCACTGAAGCTTAAATATGCAGTCACCATGTACATGAATTTAGGGAGTGTAAAAAAAAAAATTTATTATTTGGTAAGAAATGTAAGAACAGAACTTGAAAATGAGACCTAACCTGAGTTTTTGGAACAAAGAGAGATTGAATTATAAGGAAATTTACCGATTTTATGAGCCTGTCTCCGATACACTTTGGGAATTCCCATTTGACCTGTTGTTATCTGGTTTTTCCCTATTTTCAAAAATAGGACACTCAAAGTTGTTAACACTACCATAGGTCATAACAGAATATGAGTCACAATTGAATAGCTAGCTTATATAAATGTATTAAACCAATAAACTGGCCATTTTTAATATATTCTAACTTAATATCATAGTTAGATGATACACTTTAAAATATTTTTGGTGAAATACTGTTTCTTTTCTTTAATCTTATCTGTCCAGCAAGAAACTTTTGTAAAATAAAATAAATTATGATGGTAATATCAAATTACCATACAATTGCTAAAATCATACTCCTAATTTCTGAAACTAGAAGCTGGGTCTTTGAAAGAATTAATAAGATTGACAAACTCGTTATCAGACTTATCAAAAAGAAAAGAGAAAGCGCCCAAATAAACAAAATCATGAATGAAAGAGGAGAGAGAACAACCGACACTGAAGAAATACAAACAATTCTAAGAAAATATTATGAGCAATATGACAACAAATTAGGCAATCTGGAAGAAATGGATGCATTCCTAAAAACATATAAACTACCAAAACTGAAACAGGAAGAAACAGAAAACCTGAACAGATCCATAAACAGCAAAGAAATTGAATTAGTAATCAAAAATCTCCCAACAAACAAATTCCAGGGCTGGATGGCCTCTGAGCGAAATTCTACCAAACATTTAAAGAAGAATTAATACCTATACTTCTGAAACTGTTTCAAAAAATAGAAATGGAAGGAACACTTCCAAACTCATTCTATGAGGCTGGCATTACCTTGATCCCAAAGCCAGACAAAGACCCCACCACAAAGAAGAATTACAGACCAATATCCCTCATGAACATGAATGCAAAAATTCTCACCAAGATAGTAGCTAATGAGATCCAACAATACATTAAAAGAATTATTCACCACAACTAAGTAGGATTTATTCCTGGGCTGCAAGGGTGGCTCAACATCAGCAAATCAATCAATGTGATATACCATATTAATTAAAGAAAGAACAGGAATCATATGATCTTTTCAATAGATGCAGAAAAAGCATTTGACAAAATACAGCATCCTTTCTTGATAAAAACTCTCCACAGTGTAGGAACAGAAGGAACATACCTCAATATCATAAAAACCATACACAAAAAACCCACAGTGAATATCATCCTTAACGGGGAAAAACTGAGAGGCTTTCTACTAAGGTCAGGAACACAACAGGGATGTCCACTCTCACCACTGTTGTTCAACACAGTACTGGAAGCCCTAGCCTCAGCGATCAGACAGCAGAAAGAAATAAAAGGCATCCAAATTTGCAAAGAAGAAATCAAACTTTCACTCTTCACAGACAACATAAGACTCTATGTAGAAAACCCAAAAGACTCCACCTCAAAATTGCTAGAACTCATAGAGGAATTCAGCAAAGCTGCAGGATATAAAATCAATGCACAGAAGTCAGTAGAATTTCTATACACTAACAACGAGGCTGAAGAAAGAGACATCAAAGAATCGATCCCATTTACAAATGCATCAAAAACCATAAGTTACCTAGGAATAAACTTAACCAAAGAGGGAAAGGACCTGTACTCTGAAAACTGAAGAACACTTTTGAAAGAAATTGAGGAAGATGCAAAGAAATGGAAAAACATTACATGTTCATGGGTTGGAAGAACAAATATTGTGAAAATGTCTATGCTACCCAAAGCAATCCACATTTTCAAAACAATCCCTATCAAAATACCATCAGCATTTTTCATAGAGCTATAAGAAACAATCCTAAAATTTGTATGGAACCAGAAAAGACTCTGAATAGCCAAGATAATGTTGAAAACAAAAACCAACGTGGGAGGCATCACAATTCTGGACTTCAAGATGTATTAGAGAATTGTAATCATCAAGACAGTATGGTACTGGCACAAAAACAGACACATAGATCAATGGAACAGAATACAGAACCCATAAATGGATCCTCAACTCTATGGTCAACTAATCTTCGACAAAGCAGGAAAGAATATCCAATGGAAAAACATCTCTTCAACAAACGGTGTTGGGAAAACTGGGCAGCAACATACAGAACAATGAAACTGGGCCACTTTCTTACACCATACACAAAAATAAACTCAAAATGGGTGAAAGACCTAAATATGAGACAGGAATCCATCAAAATCCTAAAGGAGAACACAGACAGCAACCTATTCAACCTGGCCACAGCAACTTATTGCTAGATAGGTCTCCAAAGGCAAGGGAAACAAAAGCAAACATAAGCTCTGGGACTTCATCAAGTTAAAAAGCTTTTGCACAGCAAGGGAAACAGTCAACAAAACTAAAAGGCAACTTGCAGAATGGAAAAAGATGTCTTCAAATGACATATCAGATAAAGGGCTAGTATCCAAAATCTATAAAGAACTTACCAAACTAAATACCCCAAAAAGCAAAAAATCCAGTCAAGAAATGGGCAGAAGCCATGAACAAATATTTTCCAAAGACATACAAATGGCCAATAGACACATGAAAAAATGCTTAATATCACTCACCATCAGGGAAATACAAATCAAAACCACAGTGAGATGTCACCTCTCACCTGGCAGAATGGCTAAATTTAACAACTCAGAAGCTAACAGATACTGGAGAGGATGCAGAGACAGGGGACCCTCTTACACTGTTGGTGGGAATGCAAACTGGTGTAGCCACTCTGGAAAACAGTTTGGAGGTTCCTGAAATAGTTAAAAATAGATCTACCCTACAACCCAGCAATTACAGTATTAGGTATTTATCCAGAGGATACAAATATAGTGATTCAAAGGGGCAGATGCACCCCAATGCTTTTAGCAGCAATATCCACAATAGCCAAAATATGGAAAGAGATGTCCATCAATAGATGAATGGATAAAGAAGAGGTGGTATTTACATACAATGGAATATTACTCAGCCATCAGAAAGAATGAAATCTTGCCATTTGCAATGACATGGTCAGAATTAGAGGGTATTATGCTAAGTGAAATAAGTCAGTCAGAGAGAGACAAATACCGTATGATTTCACTCATATGTGGAATTTAAGAAACAAAACAAATGAACATAGGGGAAGGGAAGGAAAAATAAGATAAGATGAAAATTGAGAGGGAGGCAAAAAATAAGAAACTCTTAATCATAGGAAACAAACTGAGGGTTACTGGAGGGGACTGGGGTGAAGGGAAGGGATAATTGGGTGATGGGCATTAAAGAGGGTACTTGATGTAATGAGCACTGGGTATTATATGCAACTGATGAATCACTAAATTCTACCTCTGAAACTAATAAAACATTATTAAAAACTAAAGAAAAATAGTCTTACTGCTATTACCTATCTGGTTTGACCATTAATAAACATTTTTTGAGGACTGGAAATAATTCGTGGTCTACACCTTGAGTAACGTGAGGTAGATACATTATGAGAAAACTGTGTTTTAATTTATTAT
Source organism: Ailuropoda melanoleuca (assembly GCF_002007445.2). Classification (NCBI taxonomy): domain Eukaryota; kingdom Metazoa; phylum Chordata; class Mammalia; order Carnivora; family Ursidae; genus Ailuropoda; species Ailuropoda melanoleuca. Next base: position 137,659,284 of record NC_048220.1, read on the forward strand.
TAAATTATACATTTTTATCATATTGATATGTTCTGGGTTGGTTGGTTTGTTTTCTGCTGCTTTTGTTTTGCTGTGGTTTGTTTTTTAGTAAACTAATAGTATAAGAAATTTACTTTTCAAAAAGCCTTCCAATGGTTCTGTGTTCAGCTGTTTGAGAAAACCCAATCGTTTGTCCTTCCTGGAGCTGACAGTCTTCCAGAAGGATGGTAGAGAAGCAAAAATATATGGAAGTGTGGAGAGGGAGAGTAATCATCAAGGATAATGGAGGGGGAGATGTCAAACACGATTCATAGTGTCAGCACTCTTTGTTGGTGATTTTACCAATTTCTTTGATATGAAGCACTGGAAGTAAAATTTTTAGGACACATGGAGACATTTAGTGGTTTACAGATCACTTTGCAGTCTTAACCAAGCTGGCAGTCTTTCACTGGAGGCTCATATGGACAGTGTTCCTAGATGAGCACCTATTGTTAACCACTACATTGATAGTAAGTGCCTGGTACAGAATGAGTGTTTAATAAATACTCATAGCATGAAATAAGGGATGATAAAACAACCACATACAATGGGTCCGTTTTCATTAAAGATGTTCAATGAAATTTGTCAACTGAAATCATCACTTGTTTTAAAACGTTACAAAACACTTGAGCTGTCTCATTGTTAAAAATTACTCTTCACAGATGAAACCTCATGGTGACGGCCAGCATATTGTGAAGGCATTAAATATCCATTGAATTAGTATGTTGTTTCGTGCATGCCAGGAGGATACTAAGAACAATGTATTGCAAAATGAACACTTCCATATCCACTTTTCCAGTTTTTTATTTCTGTTTATTTTTTTAATAAATGTTTCTTTATAAATGAACAGAACGGCAAACTTATGGTTTAATCTTATATAATAAAGGTGAAGGTAGGGAGCATACATTATTCCTTACCTTAATAAAAATCTCTAACATTTTACTTTAAGTGCTGATGAAGTATAATTTTAAAAATTAAAAACACAGCTCTCATAAAAAAATAAATGAATATGAAAGACTATGGACTCCTAGAAACAAACTGAGAGTGTCAGAGAGGACGAGGAGGGTGGGAATGGGTTAGCCCAGTGATGGGTATTAAGGAGGGCACATATTGCATGGAGCACTGGGTGTTATATGCAAACAATGAATCATGGAACACTACATCAAAAACTAATGATGCACTGTAAGGTGACTAACATAACATAATAAAAAAAGAAATAATTTTTAAAAAATAAAATAAATTAATTAAATTAATAAATGTATGTTAAAATTTTTCAATTCATTAGAGAAACCCTGTCAAATGGTAAGTCAGGATCCTAGGTAAATAGACCAAGGAAGGCTAAAATGAATTTACAAATGGAGACAAAAGTGGTTAAGGTCCTACATGCAAAACATGTAACCTTTGGGCTTATCTTTTTTATAGATAGTAATGTACAACTGAACATGTAATTTTATAGTGTCTGGGCTCTAATTAATTGGTAAGTTATGAAGTCAAATATAGATCCATTCTTCTTTTTTTATAATAATTTTTTATTATGTTATGTTAGTCACCATATGGTATATCCTTAGTTTTTGATGTAATGCTTCTTGATATTAAAATATTTCTAGGGTGAGCCAATGAAATTGAAAGGACTTGTAGCCATTCTCTCACTTTATTTCCAAGATTTGGTTAATTTTTATGATACGTATATAAGGTACATTGTTTGCTGTCAGATTTTCAGAGATATCATTTACCAATTCAATGAAGTTTCATTCTGTTCCTAGTTAACTAAGATTTTTAAAAAAATCATGAAATAACCTTTTTTTAAAAATGGATCTACAGAAATGATCATTTGTTTTTGTTCCTTTAGTCTGACAATGCTGTGATAATCTAATATTAAAGCATACATGCAAGGCTAACATAAACCATAATAATCATGATCTTTTGTTTTAGAAATATCTTATTTGGTTTCTTTGTATCTTGTTTAGAATTTTTATATAAGCAGAAATAATGACTTATAATTTTTATTTTAATTGAATTTTAGTTACATAGTTTTGATACTGATATTATACTAGTTTTGAAAATGATTTAGGGAGAATTACTGCTTTTTCTAAGTTCTTGAAGAGATTTTTTGATGATGTGTTATCCATATGTTTTTTGAGGTTTTGGTTAAACATGCCCTAAATTGTCTAGATCTTGTGCCTTGAAAGTGATGTGACTTGAGTGGCCATCAAATTTGTGTAATGTGTAGTGGTCTGATAATGTTCAGTCTTTAATCTGAATAGAATAAAGTAAAATAAATCCATCTACCCAATGTCAACACTTTATATGGCTACACTAAACAGGAGCAGGTGGTACTGGCAGAGGGAGAGACACACAGCTCAGTGAGACAGAATAAAAAACTCAGAAATAGACCCCACACTAATATGCTCAACTTTCTGACAAATATTTAAGTGCAACTCAATGGTAGAAAGACAATTATTTCAATAAATAAGCAAATGGATATCCATAAGCAGTAGCTAGTGATGGATGGATGGATGGATGGATGGATAAAATAACAAATATCAGCCTAAGTTTTACACCTTACATAAAAGTTTAGCTCAAAATGGATCACAGATTTATTTATTTTATTTTATTTTTTTTTAAGATTTTATTTATTTATTCGACAGAGATAGAGACAGCCAGAGAGAGGGAACACAAGCAGGGGGAGTGGGAGAGGAAGAAGCAGGCTCCTAGCAGAGGAGCCTGATGTGGGGCTCGATCCCGTAACGCCGGGATCACGCCCTGAGCGGAAGGCAGACGCTTAACCGCTGTGCCACCCAGGCGCCCCTGGATCACAGATTTAAATGTAAAATATAAATCTCTTAGAAAAAATCAGAGAAAAACTTTGGGACTGGGATTAGGCAAGATTTCTTACACTTGACATCAAAAGCATGATCCATAAAAGAAAAAAAATAAATTGAACTTCACCAAAATTCAAAACTTTTGCTCTCTTAAAACCCTGTTAAGAGAATGAAAGGAAAGGTAGAGAGTACGAGAAAGTATTTGCAAACAAGATCTCTATCAAAGGACAAGTATCTAGAATATAGAAAGAACTCTCAAAACTCAACAGTTAAAAAAAAAAGTCTGGGGTGCCTGGGTGGCTCAGTTGGTTAAGTGTCTGCCTTCAGCTCAGGTCATGATCCCAAGGTCCTGGGATCAAGCCCCACGTTGGGCTCCCTGGTCAGCGGGAAGCCTGCTTCCCCCTCTCCCACTACTCCGGCTTGTGCTCTCTCTGTCAAATGAATAAATAAAATCTTTTTTAAAAATCCAATTCAAAAATGGACAAAAAAGATGAATAGACCTTTACTGAAGAATATGTACAAAAAGAAAATAAGCACATGTAAAGAAGCTTAACAGCATTAGCCATTAAGGAAATGCAAACTAAGATCACAACAAGATCACATAAAAGGCAGAATGTCTATAATAAAAAATAACACCAAATGCTGGCAAGGATATGGATAACTGGATCATTCATACATTTCTTGTGGGAATATAAAATGACATGACCCCAGTGAAAAATAGTTTGCCAGTTTCCTAACTAACTCAACATGCAACTCTCATATAATCTAGCAATTAGATAACTCTTGGGCATTTTACCAGATAATTTAAAACTTACGTTAACACAAAATTCTGTACATGAATGCATATAGCTGTTTTGTTCATAATAGCCAGAATCTAGAAACAAACTAAATATCCCTCAATGTGTGAATAGCTGTACAACAGTGGTACATCCATAACTTGAAATAATACCAAGCAATAAAAATGAACAAAATACTGATACACACAACAATTTGCATGAATCTCCAGAGAATCATGCCAAGTGAAAAAAGTCAATCCCAAAAGGTATCTACTGTATGATTTCATTTATATAACATTTGGGGGAGGATAAAATTACAGAGAGAGAAAACAGAATAGTGGTTTTGGGGGTTAAGCTGCAGGTAGAACAGGAAGAACTTGTTATGGATATTACAGAGCACATAAGAGATCCTTCTGGTGATGGAAATGATGTGATTGTGATATTTTAGTGTAGTTTTGCAAGACGCTGTCTTTGGAAAAACTGAGTAAAGAGTACATGGGATCTCTTTTATTTCTTAACAACAGAACATAAAGCTAAAAATACCTCAAAATAAAACATGAATTAAAAAGAAAAAAGGCATGGGTAATATTAAAATTCTCCAAAATGGGATTACTTTTCTTCTGGCAGTCAAGTAATACTGTGCTAGGGTGATTAGATCAGAAATTGAGCTGACTGGTAGCTGGGATTCAGTATTTGTGAAGGTTGTCCTTTTTTTGGTTCTCTTATTTTTTCTCTATATTTTAATGTTTCATTGAGTGATTTCTTCACATTAGTCTTCCAATTCACTGATTGTCTATTCAACTGTGTTTATTCTTTATGATTTAACCCACATAATATATTTCCAATATTACATTTCCACATCCAAGATTTCTGTGTGACTATTTTTCGAGTTTTCCTGCTTTTACTATTCATATTTTATTTTACAAATAGATGTTTAAACTATCGCAAACTCTTTCCCATCTTAGTCTATTATATTTTATTTTGAGGGGCATAAAATACCCAATGTTTTTGTCTTCTATGTCACATGGTTATGGACTTTTTAATATGTTTTATACTTTTATAAGTGACCACATGTTCAGCTAGAATTACCTTCCATGGTAATTACACTTACTCCTGAGTTTGTGTCATCCCTATGGAGTGGATTTGCTATGATCTCTGAGACCAACTCTACAAACTTATGAAGACAAATTATTTTTTTAAATAATTGTTACATAATGTGCTATGCAGCAATAGGGATTCAATTGTCAATAATTTCAATAATTTAAAGAAATATTTCAATATACAATGACTTAAGAGTAGGCACTTATTTCTTACTTCAAATATTATATCTCCATTTCCAGGGTTCTATATGATTATTTTTCAAGTTTGCCTGCTTTTGCCTTTTAATAATTTCTATTTATATAATGGCTTAATTATTTTATATTGCATTATTATATCTTGTTTTTTGAGTATGAAATTCCCTATATTTTTGTTCCATAAAACGCAACCTAGCAAATGCAATTGTATTGTCAATAAATAATTCAATGATTTAGTAGTAGTATTTCAATAAATAATAAAAAAATACAGTGGTCAAGCAATAAACAGTATATACACATCTACTTATTTTTTAACATGTATACAGTAAAACATATCATTTCTAGTGTATATTTTATAGCTTTTGACAAATTTATAGTATGTATTCACTATCACAATCAGAATACAGGACAGTTTTATTATCCACCAAATTCTTCCTCTCTCCATTTACATCCCCTGAAAACTAGATCTGTATTTTATCACAATAATTTTGCATTTTTTAGAACATCATATAATTAACATTTATAATTTATAATGAAAGAAAAGGTGATTTCTTGAATATAAATTTATACCTTATGTTAATTCTTGGTCAAAGATCAAAAAAAATTCCCTCCCTCAAGTCATCAAAACAATTAAAAATTTTTTTTAAATTAACAAATGAAACTCCATAATTCCAACTGATACAACCGTTCAGAAGAGTACTTTTGGTTTTTTCAAACTTTTAAAAAATTTTTTAACACCAGATAACAAACATCAAATAATAATTCAACTAAACCCTATCAAAATAGATTTCTTAGCCATCTGCTGGTGAAATCTCTTCACTCGAATTGTTTCAAAAGTCTGTCTAGCGATGGATAACACCACCTTACTGCCCCCTAGTGTTGGAAGTCTATTGATACCCGAGCAGAATGAAGAAAACTTGGTTGCTGCTTGTGCCTCTGCGAGGTGTTCCTGCTTTCCTGCTTTCTTATCTTATGTCCAAGATAATTGGTGGTGATGACATGCATAATATCACATGACCTAAGTATCAAGGAATAAAATACACAATCTCTACCTCATTGGAAGAATTCCCAGGTCATGTGGAAATATGCTCTGCTAATTCCAGTTTATTTCCCTAATGGAGAAATCGTTTTCACTGGGGAAAAAGATAAAAAACACAACTAGCTTTGAAGACAAGATTGTATTGCCAAGATTTCCAGGGCTTAGGTATACAGTCATAATAAATTCATAAGAAGAATCATTATCATCAAATCTGTCACCAGCAACATTCTGGACTACTTGTACCAGTAGACTCTCAGTGTTTGTTTGGATCACTTCAGAAGTAGAAACCAAAATAAGACTAGATGTGCAAGAAATTTATCAGAGAAATTTGGAAAGTACTTGGAATGGCGCCTGGAATGTATTGTGTTATATAATTATCGCATTGATGAATATTTAAGTTACTTCTAAAGTTTCTTTATCATAGAGCTGTCAGATTTAGCAAGTAAGATTATAGGATGCCCAGATAAATTAGAACTTCAGATGCTCAAAGAAGAATTTTTTGGTATATCTTAAGCAATATTTTTTTCTGAAATTATAGGAACTTGTGAATGTGTTAAGGATATTATACTGGTCATGAATAAATGCTTTTAGATACAGGAACAAGATTCTTCTAGAACAGTTTGGTTTCCAAAACATAATCAGAGATTATTGTTTTGAGCCCACTCTCTCTTTATAGTTTTGACTTTAATATATATGTAGCCCTCTTATATATATATCCAGGTAAGAATGCTGCAAGTAATAAATGCAGGCATGTTATTTTGTATAGAATTCACAATAATATTTATGTATCAGAGAAACAAAACAAGATCATTTTTGTCTTTAATAGTTAACATAAGGTTCTAATTTCATTCTTTTCATACTTATACAAAAATGAAAATTCAGTTATCTGTTATAATTTCAATAATTTCCTTAAAATGTTTTAAAAAGGCTGAAACATTGACAGATGCCTATAATTTAACATGGTAATTTGCCTACAGTTTCTCAAGCATTTCATTTTATATTGAAAATCAAAGTGCTATCAAACTGGGTTTTGATATCATTTGAAATTAAGTTTCTAACTTTAGCTTTGAATCTTGAAAGAAACGTGTAGGTCTCAAAGCACAAGGATAGCTAATTAGACATCTTGAGAGGTGAGAACCTTCACAAATGCTTCACTTTTGAAAATCCAAAAGTATTTTAAGAAAGGCCATGGGAATTTCTTTCAAAATTTATGTGATAATTAGTCTACATAGTGTTGAAAAAGAAAGGTTTACCAGAAGGTGACGTTTTATCTATATCCTATTGCCTGAAACTATTGTCAAGACACACAGTCCAGTTCTAAATATTTGTTTTCATTTGTATATTTGTTTGCATGATGAGTACTTAGTAAAATTAAATCCTGAACTGGAGATCCATGCACTTCCCTTGAATTCTTACTCTCAAACTCAACACAGTAAATATTTTCATTGAGTCTGATTATAGTTCAGTATATACAGACATGATCCATAAAATCAGTAAGAATTTTATGTATCTCTTGTGCACAGCATTATATGAAGTCACACTTCACATGTTCAAGAAATTGAGAATTTTTTTGCTGGATATGTAACAATAACAGTATATTTTATTCAGGGCTTATTGTACTTGCACAAAATAAGTTTATATACTTCATGCTTTGAATTCATAAAAACAATGTCTGCATTTGGTTCATCAGTGTGGCTCCAAGATTCATGTACCTTATCTTATAAGAATTAAAGAAATGGAATAAACTCAATGAATTTATATATGTAAATCCCTATGTATTTATTTCATGATTTCAATCACCTCATGAATGCATTTGAATATATGGCTTAGTATGCATTCAATATATAATTTTAATTATAATTTGTATATATCATAGACAAATATATAATGTATAATTATAGTACTATAAATATCAAATTCTTATTTGGAGTGCATTTAAAGTTGTCCAAGACTCTTATTATTTTTAGAAAAATTAAACATTCAAAATTTTTTATAAAAGTTAATAATTTGTGTTCTTATATATGCATATATGTACATTTTTATAAATACATATGTCCATATATATTATACACATTTAGTAGACTACAAACATGCATGAGAATCAACCGTTGATTATACATATGAAGATGGCACCGTTTTTTCTTGGTAGAATGCATAAAATAGTGACAATTTGTCTTTTTCCTAACTGACTTGGATGACTTTTATTTCTTTTTCTTGTCTGATCACTGTAGTTAAAATTTCCAGTACTATGTTGAATAAAAGCGGTAAGAGTGAACATCGTTGTCTTGTTCCTGAGCTCAGAGGAAAAGCTCTCAGTTTTTCACCATTGATTATGATGTTAGCTGTGGGTTTTTCATATGTAGACTTTATTACATTGAGGTATGTTCCCTCTAATCTGACTTTGTTGAGGGTTTTTAGGATGAATGGATGTTGTACTTTGTCAAATTCTTTTTCTGCATCTCTATTGAGACAATCATATGGTTTTTATCCTTTCTCTTGATGTGATGTATCATATTGATTGATTTACAAATACCCTTGCATCCCAGGAATAAATCCCACTTGATTATGGTAAAAGATTTTTTAAATGTATTGTTGGATTTTGTTTGCTGATATTTTCCTGGGGATTTTTGCGTCTATGTTCATTAGCGATATTGCCCTGTAGTTCACTCTCTTTTTTTGTAGTGTTTTTATCTGGTTTAGTATCAAGGTAATGCTGGCCTCATAGAATGAATTTGGAAGCTCTCCTTCCTCTTCTATTTTTTGAAATACTTTGAGAATAGCCATTAATTCTTATTCAAATATTTGGTAGAATTCTCCTGTAAAGCTGTCTGGTCCTGAACTTTTGTTTTGGGAGTTTTTTGATCACTGATTCTATTTCATTGTTAGTAATCAATCTGTTCAAATTTTCTATTTCTTCCTGATTCAGTTTTGTGAAGTTATATATTTCTAGGAATTTATCCATTTCTTTTAGGTTGTCCAATTTGTTGCCATATCAGTTTTCTTAATATTCTCTTATAATCCTTTGTATTTCTGTGGCACCAGTTGTTACTTCTCCTCTTTCAATTCTAATTGTGTTTATTTGAGTCCTCTCTCTTTTGTTCATGAGTCTGACTAGAGGTTTATTAGTTTTGTTGATCTTTCAAAGGACCAGTTCCTGGTTTCATTGATCTCTTCTATTTTTTTTTTTTTTTAGTTTTTGTTTCATTTATTTCTGCTCTAATCTTTATTATTTCCTAAACTTCTATGGGTTTAGGTTTTGTTTGTTCTTTTTCTAGCTCCTTTAGGTTTAAGGTTAGGTTGTTTATTTGATTTTTCTTGCTTCTTCAGGTAGCCCTGTATTGCTATAAACTTCCCTCTTAGAACAGTTTTTGCTGTATTTCAAAGATTTTGGACCATTGTGTTTTCATTTTCATTTGCCTCTACATATTTTTTTTAATTTCCTCTTTGTCTTTTTTGGTTAACCCATTCATTATATCTGTGACTATTGTTGGTTAATATAATTCAATAAATATTGCTAACCCTTTAACTATTGTGGGATTCCAAAATACCTCTAGGTCTGTGATCCAACACATATAATTTCTCTTACTCATATCATCAAAAACAGTAATGAGGGCTAGTGTTAAACTTTAGGTTATCACTGGAGGATATGCTAGTGTTACATATAGAGGATATGACCACCCAGTTCTGTAAAGTTCAGCATATGCTTTTCTGCTAGCTGACTAATAAGAGGTAATTCTCTTCTCTCAAAAACATAGAACTAGTCTTTCAACTATTCTTATTAATGCAAAGCAGAGGGAAAAAATATCCCAACCAGTCACAGCAAGAATTTTGTAGAACATACATTGGAAGGTGGTCACCCTTATTGGGCTCTGATATTACACAGAACAGCAGGAAAAAAGTAGCCCCATAGTACAGATTTGTAATTAATTAATAGTGCTGATACAATTATTTTGTGCAGAACAATATAGAAAGGGAATTAGCTTTGGAAGCAGAGAAATACTGGCAACCTTTTATTGAATCATAAATGTGAAAGTACAGGATAATCCAGAGGCTTATATTAGAAACTATTGTCATAGCCAAACTTACCCATAGGTTCCAACAAATTTCTGTATTCATGAAACCATATAGAATATGGTCTGTCATGTATGCTATGTGTGTGTGTGTGTGTGTTTATTAACTAGGAAAATTTATATAGTGCATTCTGTAGTGTGATTAGTAATTCTTGTCTCAAATTGCTGTCTTTGAAAAAAAAGCTCTTTGGTGTAGTTACTGATAAGCATCTTAACGTGCTGGCCACTTACAGAGAAATGCTGTCAGACGTATGATATTGTTGAGGTGATCAGAACAAAAGCATTGACAGAGTGTCAATCACATCCAAGATTACATCAAGTTGTAAAGTGCTGTGATCTGTGTTATTCCTCTGAGTTATTTCCCAGGCTTTATTTTTTTGTGTGTCTGACTTTACCATCTATAAAAGGACTCAATAGAATGACATTATATCTCTGTAGATTAATTTTTTTCTTCTCTTGATCCTGCTGCCCATGTATTGTGCCAGTAAACTAGTCAAAATATCTGATAGATGGTTGCATGTGAAATCTCAAAATATCTCAGTAGGCAATGCCTTATCATTTGTGGTGAGGGATTGTGTTTTCCTGAGAAACTGTCATGATAGTCATTTTCAACTTTGGCTGTACTTTTGGAATCATTTGAGGAGCTTCTGATGCCCATCTGCAGTTGTCCCCAGACCAATCAATTACTCCAGAATTGAATTTCCCTTGGTGATTGCTTGTATTTTAACATGAAGGAATTATATAAAAAATAGTTTCAAAATATTTACTTAAATTATTTTTGCATTCTAATTGATCTGTACATTCACAGATATGTGTTGTAAACCTACTTACTATGAACTAGGGACTGAAAGAGACACTAGATATCCAATAATGAGCAAAGCAACAAAAGCTCCTATCCTCCTCTGTCTTGTAGTCAGTCTGTTGGAGATGGCGCATATCTGACAAGCAAATAAACAAACTAATAATTATAAAATATGGAAGAAGTAAACAGAGCTCAGAGATTTTTTTAAAAGAGGGGTAGGAATGTATTCATAAGGTTTAGGACCAAAGTCTATAACAGAAACCCCTCAGGTAACAATGGTTTTATAAAAGAAGAAAAATTTTTTTTTCAAATAACAGTCTAGGAGAAGGTAGATGCCACCCACACATTTTTCGCTGACCAAATCCCCCTATCTTGTTATACCACCATCCCTCGGGGATTCACCTCATTTACATTTTCTCAATGATACATGACCACATCCTAATTCCAGGCTGAAGAAAAGAAGACTCACCTTTCTTTTGTAGATACCACCCAGAAGCCTCAAACCTCCTTCTACTTAGATCCCAATAGATACAGACTTTGGAAGTTCTCAGCTTTCCTTTCTCTGCCTTATATGAGAGGACACTAAGGAAGGTTGAAAACGATGCTACCAATCTACCACACATCCACTGAGAGCTACTTCATTTGGTTATAGAAGAGATCGCTAAGGAAATATGTATGATAAAACCAAAAGAATGGGAAAAACTCATGAAGCTGGAGAAGTAAGGGACAGAGGACCAACGTTGGAAGGAGCTTGTAGTATTAAGACCCAAGTAACTGAAGAATACTGATTATGTAAATAGGTGATATAAAATAATGTCCCAGAGGAAAACAGGAACCAAGTAATACATGTTTGTGTGTGTCATCTAATATTTCCTGATGAGCAGTTGTGTAATCTAACTTACGTTTTCCAAATATTACTCTTGTAACTGGGGGATGTTAGAGTTGAGAGAAGCAACAGAAAAAGAACAAAAATAGGAAGTTCCCACAATACTAAAGGCAAGAGAGAACACTGGTTTGTTTGTACTCGAGTTGTAACAGCAGAGGTGGGGAGACAACTGTCCTGTTTGGCTGGTGGTCGTGTTATGCCTACCAATAGAAACAGAAGAAATAAGAAAGGGGAAAATTTCTGGACCAAGCCAGTTGGTAATTGGCAGTGTCATTTACTGAACTGGGGATGCATGAGGGAAAACCTGATCAGGGAGGAAGTAGAGAGGCTTCTGAAAATATAACTCTGAGCTCCCTGTGATTTACCTGGGTCCAAATGTCAACTAGAGTATTGGTTATATAGTACCAGGTTTTGAAAGAAAATTCTGTAGTATGAGTAGAAATTTAGTAGAGTCTATTAACATTTCCAGCCTAATTAAACCCTTGTGAATGCAAAACCTTAGTGAGGGCACAGAGAGAGAAGAGCCAGGGAGTAGGGATCATCTCTGACGAACACAACATCTAATAGAGAAGAGTAGGATGAACCAGCAGGGACTCAGAGCAAGAATCCATGGCCATAGGAACAATACGAGGAGATTTATCTATTCTTTTTGTACATCACACATAAGCTACATGAGGACTAGAGTTCTTTCTCATAAATTCTCACACCCTCAGACAGTGTCTAAAGCACATTTTTGAACAAAATAAGAAGGAAGGAAACATAGTTTATATTTTGTAGGACAGTTCACACGTGCTACCATAATTAATCCTCAGAGAGATAATTACTGTGCAATCACTTTACATAAAAATAAAATGAGGCTTAGAAATGACATATTGTCTTAAATTATACAAGCTAGTCAGTGAAGGGCTAAGTTTGAAGAGAGGTTGTTTTTATTCCAAAACCCTTAAAGATCTACAGCATGAAGGCTGAATAAGCACTCCTTCTTTTTTTTTTTAAAGATTTTATTTATTTATTTGACAGAGATAGAGACAGCCAGCGAGAGAGGGAACACAAGCAGGGGGAGTGGGAGAGGAAGAAGCAGGCTCATAGCAGAGGAGCCTGATGTGGGGCTCGATCCCATAATGCCGGGATCACGCCCTGAGCCGAAGGCAGACGCTTAACCACTGTGCCACCCAGGCGCCCCAGCACTCCTTCTATAGAACCAGGAACCTATTGAGGATACCTGGAAAACCAAGTAGAGTACATCATTCAAACCCATCCGGGACAGTGGAGGCTAACAGGAAAATGAATCAACTCATACCTTCTGGAGGAACTTACTAATCAGAGTGGAGAGAAAGCAGGAAAAATGGCATGTGCATGGATGAAATTATTTATTATTAATTTTTTATCCAAGACATAAAATCACATCTGTAGCTTTAAATGTTTCATATTTATGAGAAGTTTTTCACTCACCTAACATAGAATATGGTAATCATATTGTAAATGTATCATTTCTTCCAAAAGGAATTTAGGGATCAAATTTGGAATTGGCCAGCATGAAGCTACCAAAGGGGCTATTTATTTCTGCAGTTAATTTACTACTACATATGGAATTACATTTTATTTAGCAGAACTGGGAATGCAGAATACTAGATTATTCATTCATTTATGATTTACTTTTTATGGTATTGAAGCGAAGGCTTATATTTGTGTAATTCAGGTCATGTTTTGTTTTTAATATATAGGGATAAAAAGTCTTCCTTGACAACTTTTCAAAACTATAGATTTTCTTTTTTGCTACAGCATTTAGATATATCACTTAGTGTATTTTTGGAAGCCTAGGAACATTGTTATACTGAGCATACTTTTTATAGAAAATATGTTTGCACCTGGCATCATCTTTCTTGTTACATAAACAAATCTAGCCTCAAAGAGCTGATACTCATACTTTTTACCATAGAAAATCTTTATAAGGCTTACATTTTAGGTGTTAAAGATAGGCTTTTCTCATTGTTTCTGCTTGGAAAATTTCTTTACTGGCTAAATAGTTAATATATAAGATATTCATTGACATTAATCGCTTATATAAAGATGAATTATCACCTACTTTAAATAAACTTGCCAGGTTAAGCAATGACAGGTGTCAAATATATTTCTTTATAAACCAACTCTACTTTCCCTTCCTTCCACAATCCCATGTTAAATCAATATCTTCAATCGATAATTTCACAAATGTGTGGTTTTTTCAATGAATGCATCTTGATGTACCAAAATCTATCAATGGCATAAAAAATTCATAAAACAGTGACCAACTTTGTTTTGTAGTAGCCACATTATTTTACATCAAAAATTATCATGCCTAAAACAACTTAGCACTTCCTATTTGTACCATCATTACTTGTGTATATTAGGCTTCATCTTCCTCATCCATGTAGCACCACTGTGGGTTGTGTGGATGGGAAAACTGATTCCCGGAGCATTTAAATAACTTGTCATATTTCACACAATGAGTGGTAGCCAGCCAGGAATTCGAACTAGGCTCTCTAGCTTCAGGGTCCAGCTTCCTTCCAATATCTCCCACAGCTAGATCTGAGAAAAATAGCCCATGTTGGCTTTTCTAGAAAATTGTTTAATTCCCCTTATGTGATATGTAAAACAAATTCTTTTAAATGAATATTTTCTGCTTTCACTGCCAGTTAGGCATGGCTATATTTAATATTTGACAAATAGTACTTTTCAAGGCTCCTTAGAAATAATAAATTTTGAACCATTTCTTTTTTTAGTACAGAAGGCTAGCACATTTTCAGTGCCACCAAAGTAAAAGAAAATGAAATATAATGATTTTTGGTCTAGGAGTAAAAGCAATTGATTTTCAAGCATTTCTACAAAATTTTCTTAAGATCTTAATTTTTGCATGAGTGTTGGACACAGGAGCTCTGAAAGTAAGTTTGGGCCAGAGTGGGGGAGGCTAAGGGTTGGGGGGCCAAGTGGTAGAGGATTCACCACAGCAAGAGAACTGGATAAAATCCATAGCGAGGGGTTTGTAATCTAAACTGAATCTAGTTTCAGTTCCAATCCTGGTCATTTGTACCGGTTCTTTCCACTGTTGGGTCATGAGTCTAGCACTCTTGTTATTGGAGAAATTGCTACGGCAAATGAGAATCTAAATCTCTTCTTCAGTAAGCATAGCATAATATATAGACTTGTCTAAACCCTATGTTGTACACCTGAAACTAAGATAACATTGTGTGTCAACTATACTAAATAAATAAATAAATAAATAAATAAATAAATAAATAAACCTCTTTCCCTGACAGGGAAATAAAAATATTTCTCTGAGGGGCGCCTGTGTGGCACAGCGGTTAAGCGTCTGCCTTCGGCTCAGGGCGTGATCCCGGCATTATGGGATTGAGCCCCACATCAGGCTCCTCCGCTATGAGCCTGCTTCTTCCTCTCCTACTCCCCCTGCTTGTGTTTCCTCTCTCGCTGGCTGTCTCTGTCTCTGTCAAATAAATAAATAAAATCTTTAAAAAAAAAAATTTTCTCTGAAAACTTGCCTTGATTTACTGGTGAGATGAGGAGACTTTGAAGGTAAAAAGGGGCCCCTTTCTGCTATCATTTTGGTCTTTTTAGTGCTCCTTACTCTACTCATTCAGGAATCTTTTCTCTCCCCATGAGGTAATTATTGTTTCTATGGTTTCAATGATAGATTTAAAGCAATTACTCCAGAAATCTGTGCAATGGCCAATGGCTAAACCACCTATTTAGATTTTAATTTAACTACCCTCACACTCCCTGTTATTCTCTATTACAACAGTTATTGTTAGGATTTATAGTAACACAAACTATAGCAACATACATAAATAATTCCAATTGTATATATAAATAATTTCTAGTAACATATAGTAGCATAGCTAACCCACTCTATAAATGCCAGCTTATCTTATTCACTTAGTAATTATTCAACAAATATTTTGAATATGGTGAGTGAATGCATGACTGAATTAACAAACATCATCAAATCTTGTTTATTTTTGGGGGGTAAATATTGCTGGGCTTCACTTATGATTGCTTTTCTCACTTCAGTATCCAAAGTCCAAGCTCTCATCATCTCTCCTGAACCACTGTCATGTTTTCCGTATTAGTCTCAGAAGGCTTGTGGTCAGTTTACCACCTGTAGTTAAAGAATTCCCTTAAAGATCTATGTCTGGCTATAACTTTATTTTTTTCTATGCTTTACTCTTTTGAGAATAAGATCCAAAACTTTGACATATAGTAGTTTTCAAAGAGCTGTACAGTCTGGCTTCTGCAAACCACACCAACCGAGCCTCTAGGAAATTTTGCTCTTCCACTCTCTCAAGGGACTTTAGCCATAGCTGTATTACTTCAACTTCCCAGTGTATTATGCTCTTTTACCTTCTTGCATTCAAACATGGTTTTCCCTCTGCCTAGGACCTTCTTCCTCTCTCCATTTTCCTACTTTTTCTTACCTAACCTGTGGATGTAACGGTAAGGTTCACTTCCTCAGAGAGATGGCAAAAGAGGAGATAGGCTAATTACCCAGTCCAGATTCAGCTTCCCTGATAGAAAGCCACAAAATACTGCACCTCTCTTTCCTAACAATCCATTACTCTAATAACCATTTGTTTAATTTCCCTAGTTCTTGTATTGTCTAGCACCTACCATGGTAGTATTTGTCATTGTATGGTGATGAGCGAATTTTTCCTGAATGAATGTGGTGTATCTAAAATGTTAACAAATATAATATTTAAATGCCTTTGTGTCTTTTGCCCTCAGACGGATTCCTCACGCTTTGCTTATATTGCCCTATAAAACAGGTACCTAACAGCTGAAAGGGCTTATTTCCCTGGTCTTTTATCAAGCCTTCCACTGTAGTTGGTCTATTGGAACACTGCAGAGTAGGCAGAAGAAGAAGGTAGTACATCTCTTCCCCTTGTTCTCCACCCCAAAACCTTTTCTCCATCAGTGGCACCATTTGGAACTCCTGCTTGACAAGCTGCTGGAGTTCCAAGTTCTATCCTCAGCTAATTGTTTCCTGATGTCCCTCCAGCCAGGTGGTCCCATAGGCTCCCTGTGCTTTGTGTTTGCTGGAATCACAAAACCTCATTTGGCTTCTAGGTCTTCCATTACTTCTGATAAAATGATTTGCTTTATATTCACTTTGTTTCAAATAAGTAAGTGGTTCCTATTTTTCTGGTTATATCCTGTCAAATCTCTAGGTCGATGATGGATTGAAACAGGGATTTACCATCAGTAGATGTCCCTTGCAAGAAGTGTTGAAAGAAGTTATTCAACAAAAAGTAAAATGATACAGTCAGAAACTGAAATCTACATAAATAAAGAACAACAGAAGAGGGACAAATCAGATAAAATAAAACACTTTATTTCTTACCTTAACTGACCTATAGATAAATAATTAAAATGAATGGCAGTAGTATTATGAGGGACAGGAAGGAGGAAATGGGAATATTCTGTTCTAAGTCACCCACACTACTCATGAAGAGATGTAGTATTCTTTTAAAATGGACGTAGGCTAATTGTGCTTGTATTTTCAAGAACTAGGGCAACCACTAAAAAGAAATTTAAAAGAAGTAAAATTGATATGCTAAGAGAGGAAAAATATGGAATCACATAAAATGTTCAATTAATACCAGAAAAATGAACATATTTTAAAAGAAAAAAGAATAAATTCAATAAATAGAAAGAGTTATTAATATGGAGATATTAAATCGAATGATATTATAATTACTTTAACTAAATGGTTTAAATACACTAATTAAAAGACAGAGACTACAAAAGTGGAAATAAAAACAAGACTCAAAAAAAAAAAAAAAAAACCAAAACCCAAGAAACAAAAACAAAAACACAAGACTCATCTCTACCTTGTGTACAAGAAACCCATTTTAAATATAAAGAAACATAGATTTAAAAGTAAAGTGGTGGGGAAAGACATACCATGCCAACATTATCTGATTTCAAAACAAGGAAAATTATCAGGGTCAATGGGGGACATTATAATGATAAAGTGGTCAATTCTCCAAGAAGACAATACTATTATTACTGTATATGCAACTAGCAACAGAAAATCTAAGTAAATGAGGCAAAATTGATAGAAATAAAAGAGAAATAGCCAAATTTACTATTATAATTGGAGAATCGAACACTCTTCTATCAGTAATGGACAGATCCAGTAGGTAGAAAATCAGTAAGGATATAGTTGAACTGAAGAGCATCACCAATCAATTGTATCTAATTGGCATTTATAGAATACTTAATTGAATAATAATAAAGCACATATTCTTTTCAAGCTTACTTGGCATACCCACCAGAACAGACCATATTCTGGGATATAACACCCACACAGACACATTTAAAACAAGAAATCATATCACATATGTTTTCAGACTGTAGTGGAGTTAAACTAGAAATCAATAACAAAAATAGATGGGAAATCCCCAAATATTTGGAAATTAGACAACAAACTTCTGAAAAACAAAGAGTCAAGGAAGACATCTCAGGATAAATTAAGTCATTTTTGACCAAAGTGTAAACAAAAATAAATAACACTTATCAATATTTGTGAGATGTAGCTAATGCAGTCTTCAAGAGAAAGTTTATAGATTGAATGTGTATCTTAGAAAAGAACTTCCTAAAATCAATAATCAAGACTTTACCTTAGAATATTGGAGAAATAAGAGCAACATAAGCCCACAGCAAGAAGAAGAAAAGAAAAAATAAATTTAGAGAATAAATAAAATGGAAAATGAGAAATTGATTTTTTAAGCACATGAACAAAACCAAAACCAGGTTCTTTGAGAATATCAATAAAATTGGTAAACCAGTAGCCAGTTTAGCCAAGGAAAAAGAGAAAAAGCACAAATTACAATATCAGAAACAAAAAAAGAGATCATTTCTGATCCCGGGGACATAAAAAGATAATAAAGGAGTATTACAAACTCTGCATCCACAAATTTGATAATTTGTCTTAAAGGGACCAATTTCATGAAAGACACAAACTCCCAAATTTAGGGAGGAAAAATAGATAATCTGAAAAAATAAAATAGATGATCTGAAAAAATATACCTATTTGAAAAATGAATCAATAGTTATTCACATTCCAAAAGGTAAAGCACCAAGCTCAGACGGGAATATTTTAGGCGTAAATGACACCGATTTCCTACAATCTCTTCAAGAAATCAGAAGTAGAAGGATTACTTCTCAACTCGTTCTGTGATACCAACATAACCCTAATACCAGATAAAGACATTAAAATAAAGGAAAACTACAGCACAATATCTTTTGTGAATGTAGATGTAAAAAAATCCTTAACAAAGTATTAGCAAATTGAATCCAAGAATGTATAAAAAGAGTTATATACCACCACCCAGT
The DNA here is from genome assembly GCF_002007445.2 of Ailuropoda melanoleuca. Taxonomy (NCBI): domain Eukaryota; kingdom Metazoa; phylum Chordata; class Mammalia; order Carnivora; family Ursidae; genus Ailuropoda; species Ailuropoda melanoleuca. The sequence goes on from NC_048220.1 coordinate 137,678,381, forward strand.
AGAATTTATTTCTGGTATGCAAGCTTAGTTCAACAGTTGCAGTATACTAGGACACTATCTGTGCTATGTAACAGTATACTATAGTATACTAGCTGTAGTATACAAGGTTAATATACAAAAGTCAATTGCTTTTTTTACATACCAGTGATGAACTTGTGGAATGTGGAACTAAAAAAAAATTATATCATTTGCATTAGTACAAATAAAATGAAATATTTAGGTATAAGTGTGGTAAAATACATATGTGGTCTATATAAGGAAAACCACAAAAATCTGATAAAAGAAATCAAAGAAGATCTAAGTAAATAAAAAGATATTCAATGTTTATGGACTGGAAGACTCAACATTGTTAAGATGACAATCCACGCAATTTGATCTATAAATTCAATGCATCCCAGTCAAAATCCCTGCAAGTTATTTTGTAGATATCCATACATTGATACTAAGTTTTAATATAAAAAGGTGAAAGACTCAACAAAATAACCAACATGATATTGAAGAAGCAAACAAATCTAGAGGACTCACCCTAACTAAACTGAAGACTTACTATAAAGCTGTATTAATCAAAAAAGCATAATATTGGCAATAGACTAATAGATCAATGGAACAAAATACAATGCTCAGAAAGAGACCCACATGAATATAGTCAACAGCTCTTTGTAATAGGAGTAAAATCAATTCATCTACTGGAATTTCTAGTCAATGCAATAAGAAATAGTTAAATGGAAGAGTCAAAAACTCAAGGTCCAGATGATTTTACTTTAGTGAATTCAACCAAACATTTAAGAAATAAGTCAATCTTAGACATCTCTTCAAGCAATAAAAAAATAATGGGACTACTCAACAAGTACTTTTGTTTTCTAGCATAGACTTGGTAACAAATTCCTGATAAAAGCATTAGAAGTAAAGAAAGTATGTGCATGTGCACACATACACACACTTTGAAGTAACCTGGGGGAATAAGTTTAAGAGTCTGCTAAAGAAAAAGATTTAAAGCATAAAGAACTAACACTCAAAGAAAAATATTAGTAAATTGGACTACCTAAAATAGAAACTTTGCTTCATCAAAAAATATTTTTAACAAACTGAAAAGGCAAGTCAGAGTGAGAGAAGATATTTACAGGACACACACTGAAAAGCAACTCATGTCTAGAATAATCAAAACAATGACAGAAATATTCTTTTAAGTTTTATTTAAGTAATCTCTACACCCGACATGGGGCCTGAACTCCCAAACTCAAGATCAAGAGCCACACGTTCTTCCAACCGAGCCAGCCAGGGTCCCCCCCCACCAGAAAATTTTAAAAAGACAACCCAAACAGACACTGCACCGATGTTTATTAACTGTAATGATTAAGCAAAAAGGTTCAAAGGTAATCAATAAATTCAATAGGAATTATTATTGCACACCCTCCAAATGATTTACGATAAAAGCCATTCACTATGCCCAGAGTTGGCAAGGCTATAAGACCAGGAAACTTTCCCACACTGGGGGTGTGAGCACACGCTGGTCCAGCCTCTTTGGATGACTGTGTGGTAGTTGGGATACCCTAAAGTTGAACGTGAACACAGTTGTGACTCAGCAATTCCATTCTTCAGAATATTTTCAACAGAAATGTATGCATGTGGGTATCAAGACACAGGTAGAAGAAAGTTCAGAGCTGAATTACTCCCAGCCAATACTGGAAACAACTCAAATGCTAATCAGCAATGGCTTGCCTCCTACTGAGCATGTGAAGAACATACAACAGCACCATGAAACAATTTAAATAGTCTGAAAATCTTGTGTGAAAGATATGAGACTCACATACAAGAAACCTGATTTAATGGTATTTCAAGTCATAACAGGTAAAACCCTATTTTACGAATTAAGGATAGTTATTTTCTTTTGTAGAGGTGATGGATTAATGTCTGGGTGGAGACAAAAAAGGTCCCTCAGAGCTCTACAATGCTCAGTGTGATGACCTGCTCTAGATTATTGTGGTAATTCATTGAGCTGTTCAGTTAGGATTTTCCTCTTTTTTCTATGTTTGCTACACTTCAAATAAAACTTAAAAAATTAAAAAAAAAAGTCTTTGCTCTTTGCTTCAGAATAGGTTATCTGTACCCTGCATTGAAAAATATCTCACAATTTAGCTATTGTGGACAATACTGCTATGAACATTGGGGTGCATATGGCCCTTCTCCTCACTACGTCTGTATCTTTGGGGTAAATACCCAGTAGTGCAATTGCTGTATCATAGGGTAGCTCAATCTTTAACTTTTTAAGGGACCTCCACATTGTTTTCCAAAGTGGCTGTACCAACTTGCATTCCCACCAACAGTGTAAGAGGGATCCCCTTTCTCCACATTTCTCAACATTTGCTGCAATATGGATGGGACTGGAGGAGATAATGCTAAGCGAAATAAGTCAAGCAGAGAAAGACAATTATCATATGGTTTCGCTCATTTATGGAACATAAGAAGTAGGAAGATCAGTAGGAGAAGAAAGGGAAGAAGGAAGGGGGGTAAACAGAAGGGGGAATGAACCATGAGAGCCTGTGGACTCTGGGAAATACACTGAGGGCTTCAGAGGGGAGGGGGTGGGGGATTGGGATAGACCAGTGATGGGTAATAAGGAGGGCACATTTTTCATGATGCACTGGGTGTTATATGCAAATAATGAATCATGGAACATTGCATCAAAAACTGGGGATGTATTGTATGGTGACTAATATAACAAAATAAAAATTATTAAAAAAAAGGAAGGCAAAAAATATCTCACAGCATTCATTTACTCCCTTCTCTAATAAGAAACAAAAAGTGTGCAATATTCTATAAGGAAGTCCTGTATATATAAAGAGAAAGCAGAGAGTAGGGATAAACAGAGAGGAAGAGGGGTAAGGGAAGGAAAAAGAGACAGGAAATGGTAATTGGTATTCATCATCCCAGGAAACAAGTGAAGAAGGTAATGCACCTGATAGAAAAATAACTGTATTTTATTTACCTCTAGTAAGAAAAACAACTCTGACTATTCAGTAGCACCTTTATAAGCAAAATATTTAGAATACTGCTTTCGAAACTAGACTTTTTAAAGATTGGATTTTTTTGGAATAAACGTGAAATTTTTCAGACATGGATTTGTTCTGGAAGCTTTATTGTTATTAGTAGTAGGAGCAGTCAGACAAGCATATTAGAGGGTATATAAAATACTAATCTATTTTAATATCTGAAAAGAGGTGATATTATAAATAAATGTGTTCCTCTGGTGAAGAACTTTCCACAAGACCATATAGGCTAACTATGCCTAGCAGATACATTTATACATAGATCTACCTGTCTTCCCATCTGCCCTTATTTATTTATTTATTTATTTATTTATTTATTTACCATTTGTTTAACAGGAGTCCCTATTAAAATTTCACTATTTTGCCAGGTTTCACATTTTGGATATATGTTTATTTGTTCTTTCCTCTTCTGGCAAGTAACCAAGTAGGGGAAAAGAAGAATAATTATAATAATAACAGCTTTGAACATTCAATGAGCCAGATGTAAGGCTAGGCACATTACTTAGACTGATTGATTTAATTCTCCCAATAGCCCTATGAATTAAATACAGTTATCATGATATTTTTGCATACAAGTATTACAAAACCAGTAAATGGTAGATCCAGGATTCCCACTGTGCAGAGTCCATGATACTAGATGAGAAAATACTAGGATGCACTCTAGGGGAAGTCCTTCTCTCCCAACCCCCTTTTTCCCACTTCCATGTATGCAGCCACGTTTGTTTCTAGCCATCTCTGAACTCTCCAGGGATATGGTAGGCATATTTTCAAGGTTTATCTACATGTATGAATGTGTGTAAGTGTATATGGGTGCATGGATTCAACCACATCTATTTCCAGAAGGAACGAGTTTCCTTCAACTTCTTGTATTTTAATTTCTATTATTTGAACATTTACTTCACCAAAGACTGATGCTTACTAGTAGAATCTCATAGTTCTTTTCTATTTCCTTGCCTTCCCACAGGGAAAAGATGCTGCTACAAACTAGTTTCAAAACACTTGGTGAGGCAAATGTCTTGATGGACCAGCCTTAGTGAGAGAAGCTTGGTCTGACTAAACACCACTCTGGCCCTCCTTTTGAGAAAGCCTGCCACCAAACAGAATGTCAACTCAGTACCTTAAGAGAGGGTTACTTTGTCTTCATAGCTCTCCCTACAGGCCTTCTCCACTTCCATGGCTGATGCTTGGCCACTTGGAGGGTGAGGAGAGCCTGGATCTTATTACAGCTGTGGGACCTCTTCTACAGCAGAGCTGTCTCTGAGGCCAGCATGCCTCCGGGTTTGCAAACCCTCAGATGAACCCATCTCCTCAGGACCAGTGCCCCCTTCTACTCTACACTTCTTTACCCCCAGTTTCTTCCCACATTCCAGAATGGTTTCCGCCAGAACTGTCCCTTCCTTGATAATCTGCAAACTCACCTCCATCATCATTGACATTTTTTAAAGATTTTATGTATGTATGTATGTATGTATGTATGTATGTACGTATGTATTTGAGAGAGAGAAGAGACAGAAAGAGAGCACAAGGGGGGTGAGGGAGGGAGGGAAGGAGAGAACCTCCAGCAGGCTTTGTGCTGAGTGCCAGCCCGACCTGAGACCATGACCTGAGCTGCAATCAAGAGTTGGAGGCTTAACCGACTGAGCCATCCAGGTACCCCTCACCATGACATTTTAAAATATTTGTTCCGCTCCATACTAACTGAAATGGGACTCCTCCCTGCAGATACAGTCTCCAGATTCCTTTAAGTTGAAAGCTGCTTGTTCTACTACGCACAAGAGAGGACTGGGTCCATCCTGTTTTCAGCCCCTTTCTTATCATAGTAACGGTATTCCCAAAACCTCTGTCCCTAAGGCTATCCAGCCTTTTCCCCTTTGGCATCACTCTTATTCACCGATCTAGTGAAGGCTCCCCATTTAGCACAGACTTTGACACTTTGCTCAGAGGTATTCTCTTAACCCTTGCAAAATGTTTTGCTTTGTGTTTCACCTGACATCAGTAGTACAACATGTCGTTTATTTTTCTTTGTACAACCGGTCTTTCCATTCCAGTATTTTCAAACGCTCTAATTTTTCCACTTTAATTAACATCCCTTGCAAATAGTTTTTTGCACCGGTTGCTTGCTTGGTTGTTTGAAGCACTGAGATTATCTCCAATTCATCCTTACCATTATATTGATTTGCCTGATAGTATTCCCACCATCTTAGTTCATGTTTTCTAGTTACGCTTTTTATTTTGCCTTTTCCTCATTTTTTTCTTTTGATGATTTGAAGAAATTTTCCTTGTTTCATTCAACTCACATTTAAAAATATATTTTGCCAGTACAGTCTGGAATTGAACAGTATCTGTATTTTATCTCTGAACAAGAAAATAATCTTAGCATTATTTCCACTTTTCTCGCCTACCACCATCCCTATGAAATGTTTTCATTTGTCCTTCCCCACAAATTGTAGAATGGCTGGGTAGAAGAATCTAGTTTAAAATTCATTTTCCCTGAGAAAATTTACAACATTGCTTTTTGTCATCCCACATTCAATGTATTTAATAAAAAATTCATTATGGATGCAGTTCATATTCCCATGTAGATAACCTCAGTCTCTTCATTCTGTTTTTCATCCTCTATATTAGGTTGTTTTCATTCTTAATTCATTGACAATAATATTTTAAGTTCAACATACGGTTTATTTTTCCTACTTTGTAACACTATTCTTTGTGGGAATTAAGTCATGTCCTTTGTCTCCAAGTACATTTATTTTAAATCTCTAAATGCTTTGGGATTGCTTCTGAGCACTCCTGTGTTAATTATTCTGCTGCTTAATGTTGATGGCTCTTTCAGGTTACTGCTTTTCTTCAAGTAATTAGTGAGGTTTGATTTTTCTACTTTTCTTTTAATTTGGTAATCCGTGTTCATTTGTCTTTGAATACAGATGTGATTGATTACAAGACCTTGTGTCTTGTAATTGTGCCGGTTGGGGAAGGCCATGCTGCCCTAGTGGGATGACTTAGCATCTTGATCTCTGCTTCTTGAAGCTCCCTGTTTCTTCAAGGTGCTACTGTCTTCCTGGAACACACTCCTTGCAGCCCCAACCACTGCTAGCTCCTTCGCTTCTTACTCATACACACTTGCTAATCTCTGCTTCTTCACGCAGTTTTGGGGTACTGGCAAGGAGAAAGCAGCCTGCTTTCCCAAATCCTCTGTCTGCTTAGTGACCCTATTATGTGTTCCCTGGCTTCTCATTAGTTCGTCCATCAGCTCGAAGCATTTAGCAAGCCAGAACTTCTCCCACCTCCACAGCTCTCCTTTGCATGTTTTGTATTGCTTAGGGTTTGATCAGAGAAACAAAACTACTATGTATGACATGAAATAAGGCATTCATTGTAGTGATTAATCCGTACCCTGCAGGAACTCAAAAAGAAGACTTTGGAAAGCCTCTAGCTAGGGTGATAGCCTGGGGCCAATGTCATGAGTACAGAAAAAAAAAAAAACAGCTGGATATGCAGCAGAGAACAGTAAAGGCAAATTCAAACCCATGAAGATAAACTGAAACCCTCAAGGACAAAGGGAGACCTGTGTAGGCATCTTACTGTCTCCAAACTTGGCTGTGCAAGTGTCTGCAGAAGGAGACGGTGACCTGCCCACAGGTGCCTGGCCCAGGGTGTGGAGGCTCTGAAGGAAGAGCACCTGCTGGGCTAGCCAGCTGGTAGATCAGAGAGGATGTGCATGAATGACAACACCTCTGTGTTGCATGGTGATCTTAAGACCACAATGCTTGCTTGTCCCATTTTGCATTCACATCTTTCACACCTTCTCTGATCCAGTATGTATAATAAAGAGAATTCTGGGAAACGTAGCTAAGTTGACTTAGTTCAACACTACCACAGTCAACCTCTTGTCTTGGCATCTGTGTACACCTCTTTTAACCATACTTAATTTTCAAGTACATAAAACCATGCTTTCACCTGCAATGTCTCTGATTTTTCTCATAACAGAACATTCTAACTGTTCCCCAAAGATGATACACAGTTTCATTATCTACCTTTGGGTGACCATCTCTCCTCTTTTAGCTGAGTCACACTTCCTTGAATATGCTGTAGCCTGAATACTAATATTTAAGATTACTTACTATTTACACTCTTATGGGATTTGATAGGTATATGGGAGAAGGGGAAAACTGGTTAATCATATTTTAATACATTCGCATCAAAATAAGGCAGAAATACTCAGAACTATTACAATCTTCATTTCCACAATTGTTCATGTGGTCATAGCTCTTACTTTGTTCTTTCATTACTCATGCCTTCTTTTCTTCACCATCTACGAGTATCTTGGTGTGGTTCCTTGACAGGGGACATGAATCATCTTCACTTCTGCCAGTTCAGAGCCATTAGCAGTCCAGTCCTGGCTCTTTGATGTTTCTGTCTTTCTCCATTGATTGTTATCCAGGACATGGGACTACTGAGAGGTGTCCCAGACAGCATCTTATATTCCAGATCTGCACCTCCTTACTCTCACTGTGTAATATCAATGCAATGTTTCTTTGATATGATAGGATTAATTTCTGCAGCCAGTACAGTAACCCCTTCATTAGTATGAGGAGCCCAATGTTGCCAAATGTCAGTTTCATCTTCCACTTTTTTATTAAAGTAAACTTTTTAAAAAGTTTTTATTTAAATATCAGTTAATTAACATATAGTAGTTTCAGGTGTACAATATAGTGATTCAACACTTCCATACAACACCTAGTGTTCAACAAAATAAGTGCCCTCATTAATCCCCATCACTTATTTATTTATTTATTTATTTATTTATTTATTTATTTATTGAGAGAGAGCACGCATGCTTGAGCGGTGGGAGGGGCGTGCGGAGGGCGAGGGAGAGAGAGAATCTCAAACAGGCTTCATACCGAGCACAGAGCCCAATGTGGGGCTTGATCTCAAGACCCTGAGATCATGACCTGAGCCAAAATCAAGAGTCGGACGCTTAACCATCTGAGTCACACAGGCACACCCCCCATCACCTATTTAAAGTAAATTTTTTATCTTAGAATATGTTTACATCTGTGGAAAAGGTGTGCAGATAGTATAGGGATTTCCTGCATACTGCTGCTTCCCTATTGTTCACAGCTTACATTGGTATGATGTATTTGTCAGAACTACTAAAACAATGTTGGTATATTATTAGCAAAATTATTCAAATGCCCTTAGTTTTTCCCTCATGTTCTTTTTCTGTTTCAGGGCCCTTTACAGGATACTACATTGCATTTAGCTGTCATGGGTCCTTTGCCTCCTCTTGGCTGTGACAGTTTTTAAGACCCTGTTTTAATGACTTTGAGGAGTCCTATAATGGTTTTTAGGAGTACTGGTCAGATATATTGTAGAATGATCCTCAATATATAGCTGTCTGATGTTTTCCTCACGATTCTAACGTCGTATGTTTTTGTGAGAAAGACCATTATGGAGGAAAGTCTTTCCATTCTAATGGAAAGAATGCAATGCTCTGTCCCTTGCTGGCATCATTCCTCCCTCAGAAGTAAGACCTGTAGACAACAAATGTTGTCCTTTCAACATCCTATTTTGAGAAGTTTATAGTAGAGTACATTAACATGGTGTCAGTGTTCCCCTAAGGAACTGACTCCCTTCAATTTGTTATGAAAATTTAAGCATAAAAATGTCCCTTTCTTGGGATCCCTCCTACATTGCAAGTTGGTACAGCCACTCTGGAAAACAGTGTGGAGGTCCCTTAAAAAGTTAAAAATTGAGCTACCCTATGATCCAGCCATTGCACTACTGGGTGTTTACCCCAAAGATACAGATGTAGTGAAGAGAAGGGCCATATGCACCCCAATGTTCATAGCAGCATTGTCCACAATAGCTAAATCGTGGAAGGAGCTGAGATGCCCTTCAACAGATGACTGGATTAAGAAGTTGTGGTTCATATATACAATGGAATATTACTCAGCTATCAGAAAGAATGAGTTCTCAACATTTGCTGCAACATGGACGGCACTGGAGGAGATAATGCTAAGTGAAATAAGTCAAGCAGAGAAAGACAATTATCATATGGTTTCTCTCATCTATGGAACAGAAGAACTAGGATGATCGGTAGGGGAAGAAAGGGATAAAGAAAGGGGGGGTAATCAGAAGGGGGAATAAAGCATGAGAGGCTATGGACTATGAGAAACAAACTGAGGGCCTCAGAGGGGAGGGGTTTGGGGGAATGGGATAGACTGGTGATGGGTAGTAAGGAGCACGTATTGCATGGTGCACTGGGTGTTATACGCAATTAATGAAGCATCGAACTTTGCATCGGAATCCAGGGATGTACTGGATGGTGACTAACATAAAAAAAAAAAAAACGAAATGAAAGATGAAACATTAAAAAAAATGTCCCTTTCTTAAGAAGTATGCATAATTTGATCTGCTGAACTAATCATCAAAAATATAATCTGAAATATATTTTGTGTTCAACTTATATTTTAAAGCGGAATATAATGATAGCAAAACTATGACCTATTTTAAAAGAAGAGTGAGGTTATGTTCTCGAGATTTTGGCCCATTCAAAATTTTGAAACTATTTTTCTAACATTATTCTATCTATATATACATTTAGAATTTATAGCATATATTTTCTCTGCTAATCATAATTTTAAAAACCATCAAGATGTAAGTGGTAATTCATAATTCAAAATAAATCCAAAGCAGTTCCGTGGCAGTCAAAAACACAAATTGTTATACCGAGATTAAAATTAAAACTTTCCCATACGATTTTAAGTAATTTTGCATTAATATGATCAAGTATCTTGAATATTCATAGTAGGCATGAAAAAATAGTATATATTTGTTTCAATACGCTTAGTTCTAAAACCCTTTAAAGTATGTATGCTGCAACTTATTTTATATGAAAATAATTTAAAAAATATTTGAAGCAAGGGCGCCTGGGTAGCGCAGTCGTTAAGCGCNAAAAAATAGTATATATTTGTTTCAATACGCTTAGTTCTAAAACCCTTTAAAGTATGTATGCTGCAACTTATTGTATATGAAAATAATTTAAAAAATATTTGAAGCAAGGGCGCCTGGGTAGCGCAGTCGTTAAGCGTCTGCCTTCGGCTCAGGGCGTGATCCCGGGGTTCCGGGATCGAGTTCCACATCGGGCTCCTCCGCTAGGAGCCTGCTTCTTCCTCTCCCACTCCCCTGCTGTGTTCCCTCTCTCGCTGGCCGTCTCTGTCAAATAAATAAATAAATAAATAATCTAAAAAAAAAAATTGAAGCCGATAAACATTGATATATTCTCCAGAAAGTTATAGCTAGATTATTCCACAAATATATTTGTTTCAATTTTGGGTAGCTATGTACCAAAAACTATTCAATGAACTGAAAAATCAAAAAAAATACTATATCTTTGCTGCAAATTGTGGAGTTTCACAAGAATAGTGTTGTAAGTAGAACTCCCAAGAACCGTGTCTGATTGGGCTTTATGCCCAAAAAAACATGTAAAATTTCAAATGCAGACTAAAAAAAAAAAAAAAAATCATTGTATTCCATAATATTATACTATATGGTAACTAACTGGAATTTAAATAAAAACTTTACAAAGAAAAAAAATCAGTGTATTCCAGATTATGAAAGGATTTTATACAATATTCCTCATGATTTTTTTTTTTTTTCATTTGTCAATTAAATCAACACAAATTAGGACCTTTTTCACCAATCTCTCTCCCAGGAGTTAGGAGCGTAATATGAAAGGAAAAAAAAAAATACAAAGAACGTGTACAATTGTTTGAGCAAGTTTCTACCTTGACAATCTTGTTGCATAATCAAGAATGATTTGTGAAACCATTGAAAAGATAAACCTGCTTACCTGGGATAGGGTGCCAGTCAGGGGTTTTAAACTTGGTATTTCATAATTTTATTTTCCCTCATGTAGGAAAAAATGTCTTAGTAGTGGGTAAAAAACAAACAAAGCAACCACACATAATGGGTCCATTGTTCATCAAAATAATAAATGACTAATTTAGAGGGCCCATCTCAAGGCTAAACCCTGTTAATCAGTAATTAAAGTTAATACGATGGGTTTATTATGAAATAAACTGCACTAGCTGATTACTCCTCAATGTTCCCCACTGAGTTACTATTTCTTAACAATCTTCCAATGAGGAAATTGAAGTACAGGGATTAAGCACATTCCCAAAACTTAGATGGCATGCAAGTTTGCGTGCATACAGAATTCACTCTCTGTATCACCTGCCATGAGCTTAACATAGCAGTAAAACAATGCGATAGTCAACAGGTGCAAAGAACTTGTTTTTATTACACATGGGAACATTAGTGAATAAAAATGAAGTTTCAGAGTTGTGGTTACTTGTTTTGTTTAGTTTTTCTTGCCGTTATGGTTGCCTAGGTTTTCTATCCAATTATTCTGGTTTTATTTCATAGATGCTGTCCCATTTTAGACACTATTCCTTCCATTATACGTCTATGAATTATAAATATACTTATTTCAAGTTTTCCCTGATCCTTTCGGTTTTCGCATTCCTTTCTGAATTAAACTTGTGTGCTTATTTCTATGTTGCATATTGTTAGCTTTCCATATGCCATATGACTGAGTTATTTTCTACACAAATATTGAGGAGGAAGTTCTGTACTTGAAGATAACTTTGAGAATGTGGTTTCTCCTCTGGTTTTATAATTTTACTCTCCAGATCACTGAGTCCCACAGTTCTGGGTAGGCAGTAAATTGGCAGCTCAGGGCTACAAATTCCACAGGACTGGTGGAGAAGTGTCCCCAAGACAATGAGTACCTGGATCCAGTTCCCAGCAAAGGGCCGTCTCTGCTCCTTCTGCAACTCCATCTTTTACAAGGGGGAGCTTCTATGGCAGTCCCTTACTTCTCACGCAAGCCCACTCCTGGGGTAGTTTCATTGCCTTCCCTTCTTCTCTGTCCACTAAGGTACCTTGGTCAATGTAGAATATTTTCTTGCTGTTGTTTCATTTAGACAGGAGTTTGTTATATATGTATTTTATATATTTTTATAGGTATAAATATATATTATATATACTTAATATGTATTTATAATTTATATATATATAAAATATATTTTAAAAATACAGTGCTTATTAAACAGTTACATAACAGACATACAATGTTGCTAATGCTTCAGACACTTTTTATCGCTCACAAAAAACTTGTTTACAGATGAAAAAATTGAAGTTTTGGAAGTTAAATAAATTATCCAGTAACACACTTTTAATAGGTGGCAGTGCTAGAATACTATGCTTGTTCTCCAAGCCCCTCTTGGCTTGGCTCAAATTAAATTTTATAGACCAAGAATTACTTGATCATCGCTTATTTACCTGTAATTAAAATTCAATTATTGCTTGTAGAATAAACATATCATAAAGTCAACTATCAATTATAACAATCACATGACAAGTATTTCTCTGAGGTAGTAAATTGATTGATTAGCCTGGATCACAGATCCTGATGATCTGACATATGACTGAGCAACTCAATCTATCAGCAAGAAGATAAACCAATAAAAATGTCTACCAGCATTTCAACAGCCAGAAAATACTATACTTTATATTCAGCTATTTTTTGCAGTTTTCTGAAAATTGTTCTGCAGTGATTTTCCAGATATAGAACAGTGAAAACAAATTGTGTGTAAATGCATACATATATATATATATCTACATATATATATATACATACATACACACACACATATATATATATTTCACTTCTTAAAAATATTATGAAGCAAAAAAATGTAAAGAAATTGCCTGGACGTCAAACTATATATGCAGGATCGCATCTATGAAAATGAGGACAAATCTCTGCAATTGGTAGATAATGCAACAAAATCTTATAAGAAAAATGGCAAGACATTTTTTGGTATTGTTATCCCTGGATAGAAAGCAATTTTTCAAAGAATAATGATATTTTTGCAAATTTGATAGATGTCTATTACAGAAATTTCAAGGAAAGGACAAAAGAACAAAGAAAACAGTACATGTGTAAATACACATGTGTATTAAATACAATCACAGGAATAAACATTAATTTACTATGTGATGCACAAAATCACATACATTTTTCTACTCATAGAGATATGTGAAGACAGTTGGACAGATGACTGAGTAGATAGAAGGGTGAGAGAAAGAATGTAAGTATATATTTCACATGTACGAGCACAGGAATAAATGTAAATGACATTATGTAATGTTATTTTTAAATAAAAATCTTAGAGTTACTCAAATATGTAGATATTAAGGTGAAACCAAAGGAATTTTTGAACTTCAGATAAATGCTTCTTCACCAAAAGACATATGGTGCTTTATCAATTAAGGATTCTTGAGTTTCCACATTCTAAGCTCTTTGAAATCAGAATGGCTCTTACAGTCAAGGACATCTTAATAATATGTCATAGTTTATTTGTAGCCTTTATTTCTCTTCATTAGTGCTACATGAAATAGTGGTGCACCTCATAATTAATGGTTTCTTTTTTAATGACTTCTTAATGTTAATGAAATATAATATTAGTTACTAGGAGATCTCTTTAGAGTTAAGAAAAAAATAATTATGAAAAACATCAAGAGGTCAGAAACTTTTTTAATGTTAATTTTAGGCACTAAAATTAGTGACCAGCCCCCTGCTATGATCAATGGTGAAATGTTTGCATTTATACTCCTTTTGAGCTTTCCCTATTTCAGACTTTATATAATTATTTTATTGTCATTCTTTATAGTACTTACATTTTATTATTTAAAAATATGTCTTACAATTATTTAACCTTAGGTCTCTATGAAAGATGTACTGTTTTCCATCACTCATCTTATTAATCTATCTCTACTTCAATATTCACTATCAAGTGTCCTCTAAAATCTTAAAAAATAGAGAGGGTATATTTTTTACTACATTTGAAAGATAATTCAGATGATATGAAACTCTTTAGACGTACTTTCCTCAGAAATTTGTACATGCTTCTCTACTCTTTTAGTCTTGAAAGTTATTTTTGAAAAATCTGAGGTCATACTAATATTTTCCTCAATATTTGGATTCCTTATAATCCAACCAGGATATGGCTTCTTCTTGACAGGCCTATTTCAGGATCCTGTTTCTCATTCCTCATTCACCAACCCATATTCCATATGACTTTTGATCTTTAGATTCAAGTCTGTCTTTACTTCAGAAAAGTTCCCTTCCATTATAGATTTGATAGTTTATTTGATGGTATTTTTTTAATGCTTGGGAGTCCAGTATCAACATTGGATCACTTCTGTTCTGCTCCTAGCCGTTACGTGCTCTACAACTTTTCCATATCCTTGTTCTGTCTATGTCACTGGGATTTGATTTCCTTTGTTATCATATCTCTGACTCTGTCATCTGTCATGATTACTCTGTTAACGTTGTTTCTAAAGTGCTTCACTCTGTGAAGGTTTTAGTACTCTTTTCAAGTCGGTGTTCAATCTTTATCTCCTTTTGTTGTCCTATAATAACATTTTTGAACTCTTACATCTAAATCAGATCTCTTTTTTGTTTGTTTTAAGAATAAATATGTTGTCATTTCACTGAGATTATAAAGCAACATTTCTCTCAAGTCTTACGCCATGTCTTAGTAAAATCCCCTCTTGGGATGTTTTCATCCACCTTTTATTTACCCTCCTTTCCTCACTTTTCATTTTCTTTGGTTTGGGATTTTTTTTTTCAGAGCATTTATGAATAACATTATGCTATTTCTTTTCTGATCCATATTCAACCTTGATTGGAACAAAAAACAACACAGCGATGTTGATGGGAAGTGAATTTATTCCATCAGTTTAAGTTCTGCTTTGCTATTCTGAAAAACCCTTACAGAAACTACATCATTTAGATTAGTTCCTTAACGTTTAGTTTGGGTTAGTAAGCAATCTGTGTTGCGCATTGAAAAATCCATTGTTGTAAGTTCTTTGTACCAGGATATGTTGATCTCTTCTGTCAGTCTCCACAGACGTGGGGGGTAGGGTTTCCAAAAGGGAAACAAGAGTCAGACTGACATCTCCTTCTATTCACTACTTACCCTACCAAACCTCATCCAGTTTTGGAAAAAGCTAAAACATTTATTTACATTTTAAGATTTGGGGAGCTGAAAAAAATGTGCTTTTAAAAGTTGTTTACAGCTTTGGGTTTTTTTTTTTTTTGCCAGAGTTATTGAAGTATGATTGATATACAAAAAAACTGTACACAATTATGGTATACAATTTGATAAGCTTGCACATCCAAAAGTTTACTTGTGTCCCTTTGGTTTTGTGGTATGTGTGTGTGTGTGTGTGTGTGGTAAGAACATTTAACGTAAGATCTGACCTCTTAACTATGTTTAAGTGCATAATACCATATTGTTATCTACAGACACCAAGTTGTACATCAGATCTCTCGAAGGTATTCATCTTGTATAATGGTAACTTCATACTCATTGAACAACTCCCCATTTACCCTTGTCCCCATTCCCTGGTAACCACCATTCTATTTTCTGTTTCTACAAATTTGAGTAACTTAGATTCCTCATATAAACAGAATCATGCATTATCTGTCCTTCGGTGCCTGACCTATTTCATGTAACATGTCTTCCAGGTCCATTCATGTCAAAACAAAAGGTAGAAACTCCTTCTGGGTTAAGGCTGAATAATATTCCATTAAATTCTTCTGTCAGTGGACATTTGGGTTGTTTCCATATTTTGACTTTTTTTGAATAATGCTGCTCTGAACATTGGTACAAATATTTCTTTGAGATAATGATTTTATTTCCTTTGAACATATATCCAGGAGTGGGATTGCTTAATTTTATGGTAATTCTATTTTTAATTTTTTGAGAAACTTCCACCTGTTGTCCATAAGTGGCTGTACCATTTTACATTTCAGTCAACAGTGTATAAAGGGTCCAGTTTCTCCACAACCTCGTCAAACCTTGTTATCCTTTGGGTTTTTGTGATGGTCATCCTAATAAGCAGAAAGTGATATCTCATTGTGGTCTTGATTTGTATTTCCCTGATGAGTAGTGATATTAGGCACCTTTTCATATATCCGTTGGCCATTTGTATGTCTTCTTTGGACATCTTTTAACTGGGTTACTTATTTTTTATTCTTTGCTATTTAGTTGTAGGAGTGCCTTATATATTTTGGAAATTAAGCCTTTATCAGATACATGGTTTCCAAATACTTTCTCCCATTCCATAGGTTGCCTTTTGACTCTACTGACTGTTTCTTTTGCTGTGCAGAGCTTTTTAGTTTGACATGGTCCTGCTTGTCTGTTTTTGCTTCTGTTGCCTGTGCTTTTTGTGTCATATGCATGAAAACATAGCCAAGACCAATGTCAAGAAGTTTTTCCTCTAAGTTTTCTTCTGGGTGTTTCGCAGTTTCAGGTCTTACATTTAAGTCTTTATTGCATTTTGAGTTGATTTTTGTGTATGGTGTGAGAGAGGGTCCAATTTCATTTTTTGCCTGTGGATGTCCAGTTTTCCCAACACCATTTGTTAAAGAGAATCGTTGAACATTACATCAAAAACTAATGGTGTACTATACGTTGGCTAACTGAACATAATAATAACTTAAAAAAAGAGAGTGTTTCCCCATTGTGTATACTTGGCACGTCTAACAAGGATTTTTTTTTCTTTTTTTTTTTTTAATGATTTTTTATTATATTATGTTAGTCATAATACAGTACATCCCCGGATTCCGATGTAAAGTTCGATGCTTCATTAGTTGCGTATAACACCCAGTGCACCATGCAATACGTGCCCTCCTTACTACCCATCACCGGTCTATCCCATTCCGCCACCCCCCTCCCCTCTGAGGCCCTCAGTTTGTTTCTCATAGTCCATAGCCTCTCATGCTTCATTCCCCCTTCTGATTACCCCCCTTTCTTTATCCCTTTCTTCCCCTACCGATCATCCTAGTTCTTATGTTCCATAGATGAGAGAAATCATATGATAATTGTCTTTCTCTGCTTGACTTATTTCACTTAGCATTATCTCCTCCAGTGCCGTCCATGTTGCAGCAAATGTTGAGAATTCGTTCTTTCTGATAGCTGAGTAATATTCCATTGTATATATGGACCACAGCTTCTTAATCCAGTCATCTGTTGAAGGGCATCTCGGCTCCTTCCATGATTTGGCTATTGTGGACAATGCAGCTATGAACATTGGGGTGCATATGGCCCTTCTCTTTACTACGTCTGTATCTTTGGGGTAAACACCCAGTAGTGCAATGGCTGGGTCATAGGGTAGTTCAATTTTTAACTTTTTAAGGGACCTCCACACTGTTTTCCAGAGTGGCTGTACCAACTTGCATTCCCACCAACAATGTAGGAGGGATCCCCTTTCTCCACATCCTCTCCAACAATTGTTGTTTCTTGCCTTGTCTATCTTTGCCATTCTAACTGGCGTAAGGTGGTATCTCAGTGTGGTTTTGATTTGAATTTCCCTGATGGCTAATGATTTTGAACATTTTTTCATGTGTCTGTTAGCCATTTGTATGTCTTCATTGGAAAAGTGTCTGTTCATATCTTCTGCCCATTTTATGATTTGTTTATTTGTTTCTCGTGTATTGAGTTTGAGAAGTTCTTTGTAGATCTTGGATACCAGTCCTTTATCTGTGGTGTCCTTTGCAAATATATTCTCCCATTCCGTGGGCTGTCTCTTAGTTTTTTTGACTGTTTCCTTGGCTGTGCAGAAGCTCTTTATCCTGATAAAGTCCCATAAGTTCATTTTATCTTTTATTTCTCTTGCCTTTGGAGATGTGTCGTGAAAAAGGTTGCTCTGGCCGATGTCATAGAAGTTGTTGCCTATGTTCTCCTCTAGAATTTTGATGGATTCCTGTCTCACATTGAGGTCTTTCATCCATTTGGAGTTTATTTTTGTGTATGGTGTGAGAGAGTGGTCAAGTTTCATTCTTTTGCATGTAGCTGTCCAATTTTCCCAGCACCATTTATTGAAGAGACTGTCTTTTTTCCACCGGATGTTTTTTCCTGCTTTATCAAAGATTAGTTGCCCAAAGAGCCGAGGGTCCATTTCTGGGTTCTCTATTCTGTTCCATTGGTCGATGTGTCTGTTTTTGTGCCAGTACCATGCTGTCTTTGTGATCACAGCTTTGTAGTACAGCTCGAAATCCGGCATTGTGATGCCCCCAGCTTTGTTTTTCCTTTTCAACAGTTCCTTGGAGATTCGGGGCCTTTTCTGGTTCCATACAAATTTAAGGACTATTTGTTCCAGTTCTTTGAAAAATGTCCTCGGTATTTTGATCGGGATAGCATTGAAAGTGTAGATTGCTCTGGGTAGCATGGACATTTTAACTATGTTAATTCTACCGATCCATGAGCATAACAAGGATGTTGATATCTCTTTAATTGTCAAATTCATCTCTCAGGTGCATACTCCGCCCCTTGAGGGGCACACTCGAATTCCTGAAATCTCAATGGTCTAATGCAGGATCACAGGGGAGGACTCGTAGGGTTCATACACTTAATTTTGGAGGAAGTATGTGTCCTCCTCAAGATATAAGTGTCGGTGTCAGTTTTCAGCTTCCTTTTTTATTTTGATCCACATTCCACGATATTTGGGATGTTCGCTTTGTATTTTTATTCTAGATTTTCACCATTTCCTATTCCCACTAAAGACGTTTTCTTTGATGTTTGTTATCATTTTGCTGATTTGGGTGGGTTTGTCATACACTCTGTCAGAGTGTATGCGATTAATTAGCCTTTATTCCAGTATGATTAACCAATATTTCTCCTAATGAAAAATATTTAAAATATTATTTTCTATTAATCGTACATGGATATACAATGTTGGAGGATGTGTAAAATACAGTTGAAATTATAAGAACTTATGAGGTTTCAAAGAAATTTCCCATTTAGAACTATCATTTACACACTTTTCCAGTGTTGTTAGTTCAGAAGAAATTATGAAGTGCTGCATTACCATAATGAGACTCAGAAATTGACCCTTTCTGGAAATAGATCCTATAGAATTCCGTAATTTGGGGGGCACCTGGGTGGTTCAGTTCGTTCAGCATCTGCCTTCAGCTCAGGTCATGATCCCAGGGTCCTGGAATCGAGTCCCATATCAGTCTCCTTGTTTAGTGGGGAGTCTGCCTCTCCCTCTCACTCTGCTCACCCACCCTGCTCATTCTTTCTCTCTCACTCTATCTCTCTCTCAAATAAATAAATGAAATCATTTTTAAAAAGAATTCTATAATTTTAATTTTCTCCATAGCTCATATTCCTTTTCATCACCTCCCAAAAAGAAGTTCTTTTAAATGTTTTGCCTCCAAGTCTTTGTTCCTTCCACCTCAAATGCTGTGCCTACTCTTTTGCTGGGCTACTGTTTAACATAAGGTACAACTTTTTGTTTTCCTCTTCTGGATAAACTTCACTTCTGCCCCCAAATCCATGATTGCAACTAGCTATAAAGTCCTTGAGAAAAGGATCTCACTTCTTTTTTCAATTTGTCTGCAGTGCCTAACAAGATAATAACAATTAGACATCTCTGTGTAATAATTTTAAGATGTTCAATAAATGAATGAATGGATGAATGAATTCTGTAATTATGATGTATGGTAGATTGTTATGCAATGCCTGGATTCCCCCATTAGAAACAAAGGACTTATATTTCAGCTATTGGGAATGTTCACAGAATATAGCCCCCAGCTGCAAGTTCTCTTCTTGGATTACCTAACTGAAAACAACCTTCCCACCAAAGTCACATATCCTTCCAAGAACAGCCTGCATACAGTGACTAATCAAAATGAGAAGTTCAATGATTTATGGCATCAAAAGGTATAACCCCTTGAGTAATTGGAGTAACAGAAAGAGAGGTAAGAGATGGGTGACATAAAGAACATTTGAATAAATATTCTTTGGAATTTTCCAAATTTCATAATAACTATAAAAATACAAATTCAATAAACTCGAGGCAAGATAAACACACCAACCCACTCACAAACTTAAAAAAAAAGAAATTAGTATTGAAGCACTTCATAAATGAATACCTTAAAAAAAACTGAGTAAGAGAGAAAACCTTAAAATCATGCCAAAAAAAAAAAAAGGTACACATACAACAAACCAAAGACAATAATTATTATGGACTTCTGACCAGAAAACGCTCAAGCCATAGAGAAAATTTAACCATGTCTTTAAAGTGCTAGGGAAGAAAGTGAAAAGAAAAGTTAACCTAGAATTATACATGCAGACAATATCTCCTTCGATTATCAAAGCAAATTAAAAGCATTTTAAAATGGAGGAAAATTCAGGGAATTCATTGCTAACAGACTTATTCTACAAGTAATACCAAAGGAAGCTTTTCAGGCAGAAGAAAAATTACATCAGAAGAAAATCTGAATCCACACAAAGGAATGAAGAGTGTCAAAATGGATAAATATGTGGGGCTACATAAAAGATTTTTTTCTCATTTTATAATATCTTTAAAAGAAAACTTTTACCTTAAATAAGGTGCAAATCACTTGACCATGAGATTCCAAGTGACCCAGCAGCCAGTGCTGCCCATCATGAACTGTTTGTTTGACTCACTAAGTCAGAAGGTTGTGTGGACCCTGCAATAATACATCATTTAAGTGGCATGTTGTATCAATGATTGAACGTAAGTAGAACCAAAAATCACAAGAAAATTGCATCAGGTTACTAAGATTGTGGGCTCTTTGTATCTTGTAACTAGCAAGCAAGGAAAAGAAACATTATCCTCATAGGGGTGATTGACACTGATAATCAGGAGGAAATATTGCTGTTTTTAAACATGGAGAGCAAAGAGACATAAGTGTGGTGACAAGTGATCCACCTAGCCTCTCTTACCAGTATGACGATAAAGGAGCTGATGCAGTAACCATGGTGTGGTGACCAGGGACTCAGTTCCCTCAGACTGTTTCCCCTGCTTCTGTGGGTACCCCTGACAAATATTCACCACATAACTGTGTTCTTTGGGAATTACCTTGGCTAAAGAAAGTGGCTTCCTTCAACTTTATTTCCAACAGAAGCCCAAGATTTTCCTTAGCTGATCAACGACTGAATAATGCTGGATTATAAGGGCCTGAGCTCCATCTCCCAAATTAGGAAAATGCTGAAAGGCCATCCCAGCTTCAGAGATCCCAGTACAGTCAGCTGAGGCCTTTATTACGATTGCATCACTGCTCAAATTCTCCTTAAGCCCTCGCCTGCCCCCTACCACAGGTGTTGCGTAAGATAATTTCCCTATAAAACTTCCGTGCATGTTATTCTCTAATTTAGAGTCTGTTGCCCAGGAAACCACCTTGCAACACTGATCATGCTTCTTATCTTTGCTTTAAATTTGCATGTGTTGTTATTCCTGGCAACGATCTGCAGTTACTCAAAATTGTGTCGTTCGTGTGGTTTGCAATAATAACTTTGATTTTTCATTCATCCTCTTCTTCCTGATATCTGTCCATAATGTCAAGTTTACCACTTCCACGGTAACTTTTTAAAAGGAAAAATTAAAATGTTGTAAAATTCTAGAATTGGCTGAAACACCTGAGGCCCGAGGGTTACTTAACCCAAAGGTTTGGCAGTTGATAACATAATTTTGAGCAAGTGGGTAAGTTATTCAGCATTCTGAAGAAACGTTTTCTCATCTTAAGGAGCGTAAGTGAATTTCCTTATCCTGCAGGTTTGTTTTGAGGATTAAATGAGATATTGCAGAGAAATTACATAAATATAAAATTGTACCTTTCATTAATCTACAATCTGAGAGGTAGGTAGCCCCTGTCAGCCCAGAAGAGCAGAGATCTGGCGTGGGGTAGCCTGGGTTAGCATCACATTTTAGCTACTTCCCTTAGGGAAGTAAATGTCCTTCTCTACCTCAGTTTCTTAATCTCTAATGTGGTGACCGCCATAGTCTGTCTCTCACAAGGCTAAGTGGGATTCAAAGAGTAAATTCGTTTTATTCAGGATCATCCCTGATAAGAGTAACCAAAACCAAACAAATAGAAAATCACTACAGAATTATGGGTCAAATTGAAGTATGTTTTTGTTATTAAGTTCAATGTTCACAACTCTGAATAAAGCACTTAGTCTATGTAACCTTAGTTAAAATGCAAGTCTTATATATAATGCTAATATTTACTACTATTTTAAGTCTAAATCAATATCATTTGAGAAGACAACTCTCAACTCAAGATGAAGAAGGGCATTGCTTCAAAGATGTTACAATATGCCTCTGAAATTCATGCCACTTCTTTCTAAAACATTTTGCTCTGTTTCATATTTTTACTTAAGATATTAAAGCAAAAATTGTGAAAAGAGTAAAATCGGTCATTATTTGGTGGACTTATTTTACCCAAGAAGATTAAAAAGATATTTTATGGGGGTCGCCTGGGTGGCTCAGTCATTAAGCGTCTTCCTTTAGCTCAGGGCGTGATCCCAGGGTCCTGGGATCGAGCCCCACATCAGCCTCCCTGCTCTGCTGGGAGCCTGCTTCTTCCTCTCCCACTCCCCCTGCTTGTGTTCCCTCTCTCACCGGCCATCTCTCTTTCTGTCAAATAAATAAATAAATAAAATCTTTTTTTCAAAAAAAGATTTTTATATTAAAAACAAAGCCATTGAATATAATTTTTCTCCTTTTGCTTTGTAGTTTCTATTCTAATTTAAGTTAGAAATAATGAAACTATAACATTCTGAAATGTCATTTGTTTGACTTGTTATTCACTTTGTAAGATCAAATTTGAACATTTCCTCCAACTTTATACCTCATGACAGCCCTGATTGGTATAATCCTTGAGCTTGCAGCTCTTAAAGAAGTCGTTGATCGACTTGATTAAGAGACCACTGTTCTCTAATATTCCTTAAGCACAAACAAGTTACTTTCTCATACACAGAACCTAAGGCTAAAATAAAAGCAGCAGGAAACTTTTCAGATTATTAGATTATTCCATACCTTTTAGAATCATTTTTTTAAGTCATTGTTGTCTAAAGTTTGAAATTTAAAAATTAATCCAAGAAGTTATTTACACAGAATTTATACACAAACTGATTAGCATATTTCCTAAGAGTTATAATTATTTATAAGAAAATATAAAACAGTTTAAGGAAAACAGCTTGTGTGAAAACAAATATCAATTTACACTCTGGCACCCTAATTACTCTTTGGAGAGAAGAGTAGGATTTTAAATATAATTTTTTATTTTAGGTCAGTTCCTCCAGGGATAGATGGCTGGCTCTGTCTGATGTTACCTGGCAACAGTGAATTAACAGTTTTCAAATATCTCATGTTAAAGATCTCCAGGAGTTCTGCAAGGTCAGTGAGTCAATACAGTTTCCTTCTCAATTCTAAGCCATTAGCAAGTAAGTTAGGTGTCTGGTATATTTATTGCCAATTATTTCGAAATAGTCTACGGTGAGTATAAGGAATTCCGTGTGGATGTTGGTGCTGTATGATTGCTTCCAGAGAGCGAGAAAGGCAAAAACCAATAGGACCATTAGTTCATCCATTGAGAGGATTAAAAAGGTATAGGGACAGGTGGATCCAGGAAAGGAAGAAAGGGATGAACAAATCCCTCCCTGCTCTACAGATCATTTTTAGTTTTATGATAATTTATTAAGTACCAGAGATAAACATTATAACAACCCCTATTTTTCATGTCTTAAATATCAGCACACCCATTTCCTCAAAATTTGATCATCACTCATAACAATCCCTTTAACCTGGTTAATTTCTCCCAAGACCATGGGTTTCCATCAAAGGCAAGAGACCTTGTCAGTTCACGCAGGTTGCTTATTACAGGAGTAGGCAATTCAATATAGGGACAACAACGGAAGTTTAAGTAACACATTTTATGAACAAATTAACTACACTATAAAATCCAGGCTCTAATCCTATCATTTCAGGTTGAAATGGATCATTACAAAATCAAACAGTTTTGAACTTTGCTTGTATCTGAAGAGCAATTCAAGTGCCTTGCAATAAAAAGAAAGTATGTTTGAATTAATGGGAAAAAATATTAATAATCTCACTTAATCCTTAGGTATATAAATGTTCTCCCACTAAAAGATACAGAGGCCATTTAAAAAGCAATGCACATTTAAAGGAGGACACAGAATTGCACCTAAGTAATACCTGTACTGCCAAGATATGTGTGATATTGCTCTTTCAATAAGATAAATTAAAAAGAAAGAAGCAATAAAATATATTCTATTAATGCTTTTTAGCTGGGGGGAAAAGAGTAGACTTGCAGTAGAAATGAAAATCTTCCTTAGCATATCAGCTAAGGTAAAATTAATGACCAGTCCACTTAGTACCGCTGAGGCAGAATGGCCTCTCCCATAGACTCTGCCCGGAAGCAAGAGCAGCAGGACACTGTACAGGGAGGAGAGTCCATATAAGCCCCGTTGCTGACAGGTCACAATGTAGGGAGGACCTGCCACACACTCCTCCTCTTTGAATTTAAAGACGGTGACCCTTGGGAGAATAGGTGAGGTCCACAGTTAAATATCATTAGAAATTCAAAATACAACACTGTCCTGGGGAGTGGAGAAAGAGTAAGTATCTGAGTGAGATTGTAACAAATGGAAATATTCGATCTATAGCTAAAGAAATGCAACCTTATTGCTTGCAGGTTCATACTCCAGGTGGCACCAGAAAATCATCATTGAAGAGGGAACAATTTATAACAGTAATGCACTATCAACGGCCTCAGGGGGATTGGTCTCCATGTGATGTTGGCAAAGTATGTATTTAAAACAGCAAGGAAAGTGGGTATTTAAACGCACATAATGTCAAGAATAACTCAATAAAACCGGAAAAATCAAAATAAAATGCTTTTTATATGCCACTACTAAAAAAATTAAATAACACATATAAGTTTCTCTTATAAGTATCTATGATCAGTTTGCTGCTCACGTCCATTTTACATAAATAAATGGAAAAAAATTAAAGTTGGGATCCAAGGGATCACAATAATTTTATATTTTAAACGTGTATTTCAGAATTTAAAAATGCACATAAAAACATGAGTGTGACCAGAGAAACACAATACGCTCCTTGAGAAGAATGTGAAAGGATGTTTGTAGGAGACATTTGGCAATTTGTGTGGCAATACTTGCTGAATTGACCACTTGTGTAATTATCTTATATTCCAAAGTGACATAAACACACTGTCCCTTCTCTCAAAGGACAAGGGTATGGCCTTTATGCTCAGCCTCATATATATTTAAGTTGAATAAACAGATTTAAATTATAGCATCTGCCCTGGACTTTATATAATTTCAAAAAAAAATCATATTATTTATTAGATTCCCTCTATTTTATTCCCAAAGCCAATAATTACAAACTATGACCTTGGAAATCCTTGATAAATATGTATTAAATGAATAAAAGGAAAAAAAGATTTTAGGCAAGTACTGTAACCCAAATCACACAGTGAAATATTTTTGAATCCCTTGAAGGGTTTATAATAGGAATTCATCATCGAATCACATTATTAAGCACCCAGGTGTGCAAGGCAGTGTGTCAGGTGCTGTGAGGAACATAATGAAATCAGTGTGAAATCAGTTCAGCACTGTCCTGAAAAGAAAAATTATAATTTTAAGTAACAGTCACAGAAATAAAATTCTTACAGTCCCCCAGGCATTTTCCTTAAAGAAATAACAACTTGTACTGTTGGAACATAAAGGTTTGTAACTTCCAACTAGATGCTTTTAAAACATATAGACTTCTAGATGCACACCCAGGGAGAACTTGATTTTGTGTTCAGGTTGAACATAAAGCCAGTCTCAGATTGTCTGTGACAAGTGCCGCTTTTATTTCCTTATTTAAAGCTCAATCCAAATGGGGGGAGGAAGTGCTTATTTCCTTATACTTGCACATGTTATGTTTCCTGCCACCCAGGTGGCGTCTCGTCGCCACAGTGTAACTGCCACAGATATGACGTTCTGTGACTTCTGCAGATGGGTCTCAAGGTTGGCATGGCTTCTGCTTGGCTTTCCTGGGACGTGCACACTTGTAACCAAGTCACCAGGCTGTGAAGAAGCCCAAGCAAACAGGGAGATGTTCACACGGAGAGGCCCATGTGGATAGGTGCTAGACCCCAGCTTCCAGCCACAGTTGACCAAGCTGTCCCACTTCAACACTCAACGGCCCGCCATCCAGAAAGTGACTCTCGCATCCCCAGTAGAGCCACCCCAGCCAATGTTCTGCAGAGCAGAGATAAGCCATCCCTCTGAGCCCTGGCCAAATGGAAGATTCATAAACAAAATTAATAATGACTTGTGTTTAAGAAGAAATTGCAGAGTCAACCGTCTATCTTAACTCTTGCTGGTTTGCTAGGCATAAGTAAGTATCCGGGCCACCAAGTTTTATAGAAATAACGTGTGCGTGCTTGTATATGTATATACATATATGTGCGGAATTTTTCTCTTGTTGAGGGTTATGAGAGTTACTGTTTATTATCTCATGGAGAACAAAGAACAATCAATACAGGACATAAAAAAGGGGGGAGGGGGCGCCTGGGGCACAGCGGTTAAGCGTCTGCCTTCGGCTCAGGGCGTGATCCCGGCGTTATGGGATAGAGCCCCACATCGGGCTCCTCCGCTATGAGCCTGCTTCTTCCTCTCCCACTCCCCCTGCTTGTGTTTCCTCTCTCGCTGGCTGTCTCTATCTCTGTCAAATAAATAAATAAAATCTTTAAAAAAGGGGGGGGGGAGATAGATACATAATTGAAATGTGGGAAATCGTCTCTGAATTTCCATTAGTGATTTCAAATCCCTGTGTCTTTTCTACGTTTAACTCAGAGTTCATTGCTATCTTTGAAATGTTTGATATTCCAAGAATATATGCGGATCAAAATTTCAATTTGGTATAAAATTTAAACAGCTCATGTTGGGGAGGGTTGAGATAAATTGGCTCAGACTGATCTGAACTATAGTTTTAGCTATTCCATAAACTAGCTGTGCAAAATTGCAAATGAGTTAATTTTACCAAATCTCCCTTCATTCATCCGTAAGTGGGCATAATGATTAAATGAAACAATATGCCAGAGACTTAAATCAAACTTATTAAATCGTGGCCACTATTATATTGGGGGGATTATCCACTATCCTATATTATTTGCATGCTTTAATTAGCTCCTATATTAATGAAATACATTTGAAAACGAAAACTGAACTAAGAATACATGAATCTCATATGGGTGTGAGAGGAGGAAGCATGTAACACTTTAATGTAAAAGGTGTCATCCATCAGCCCATATTTAATGTAATAGCGGGGTAGATAGGAAGAGCCAGCCAACCACACAATTGCTGTAAATCATGGTCTATCGTTTCCTCCCCAATTTGGAAACTTCCTCCACAGCCTTTACTAAAATCTCAAGTAGGGTCCTCAAGGGACTTAAATGCCACCACTACTTAGTTGAGGAAATTTTATTCTCAGAAACTCCTCCATGAATATGAATTGATGAAAGCAAAGATTTATATAAGCATAGACTTAGGGGGAAAATGACATCATTTGTCTTCTCACAAATGGATTCCTACTGTATCGATTAAAAAGCTTTCATGTGTCTTAAAACAAAACAAAACAAAACAATGACTTACTATTTTTCGGAAGAAAAATAAAGGGACACAATGTCACTGAGAAAAAGTAAAAGATAATTTCATGCCCAATAAAACAAGTGTTCTCTTCTAAAGCTGGGATTTTATCCTCGCTTGTAAAAAACGTTGGGTCCATAGAGGATAAAGACTAGATGAATTTAATTAAAACAAAGAAGAAAACCAAATGCATTATCCTTGTATCTACAGTAATTCGTACCCCATGGGCAATTGGACTTGTATTCCACTTTATCTTGTTTCCTAATTTCACTTCCCTTCTTAAAAGAGAAATTAAGTAATTCTATAGATAATAAGGTCCTAAAATATTCCATGTTCTTGATTATCATTGAAAACACTTGACTCCACATAACATCACAGCCATACGTAGGTCAGTACTCTGTGCCATCATTTCTCTCCAACGGTGGTGCACTCAAGGCAAAGATAGGAAAGTGTTTGCTAACTATTGCTTTCCCCTGAGTATGTCTTGTTTGGTGGCTACGGGCTATTCCTCAGCATCACAGACTGGCTTATATGATTGCATGTGAGGGCAGGAAGGGTACAGGGGCATGTGAGCAGCACTGGGCCTGAGGAGGATAATTAAGAAAAAAAACAAGGGAAAAGACTAATACTTCCATGCAATGGTTTGGCTGTTGGCACTAATGCCACTTTGCCATTAGAGAGTGACCATGGCTTCCTTTCTTGGAAAACACTAGATCAGAAGAT
Source organism: Ailuropoda melanoleuca (assembly GCF_002007445.2). Lineage (NCBI taxonomy): Eukaryota > Metazoa > Chordata > Mammalia > Carnivora > Ursidae > Ailuropoda > Ailuropoda melanoleuca. The sequence goes on from NC_048220.1 coordinate 137,706,723, forward strand.
AAAAAACACAGGAGAACTGGTTCTCTTCACTGGTGTTGTTTCTGTTATACTTTCCTCTGATCTAATGAATGTGCATAGTGAAAATAATAGAAAATACATATTAAAAGTAAAATACAGTAAAAAGAATGTGTGATCTTCCCATACAGAGATCAGTACTGCTCTTCCTTTGGGGCATATCTTTTTTTCATGTTATATGTGAATGGACACATGGTACAAAAATGAAACAAAATGAAACACACTTCACATTCTCTCTGGTCTGGTCTCTAAGTTCTTCCATACCATAATAATTTACACTCACTTTCCACATACTGTCATTATTAAGTAAATGGGTTCTACCACACGATTATCAACAGTTACATAGTATTCTTTGAATGAAAGCACCGTAATTATATTTTTAATGATATTGGTCCTCCAATGTTTCCATTGTGCCCTGATAGTACTGAAGCTGATTTAAAGCTCTATAGAAACGCTTGAAAGAATTGCGAGTCCTGTGCTTTGAACGTGTGGGTCAAGTCCAAATCAACTCGATCAGAGCTCAGTGCATTGTCTGTGGGCATGTTCAACTGTTATGCAAAGCTACATAACACTTTCTAATACAGTGCTCCAAACTAAAACTGTATACGATTCTACTCCTGGTCCCCATGATACCTACAGACTCTCGAATCTTTACTTTCTCCTTAGCAATGACCTTCTCTCATCTCTCATATGGCTTTCGGTAGCTACAATTTTTTCTCCATTACATAGCATGTCTTCACTTTCTTCTCATGATTTCACTGCGATAAGGAGGTACTTCTGATGATTCTCTGCAGACTTTACTACAATGAGCTATTCTACTCAACATATACCAAATAATGCAGATTGAGTGATGTGATGGTCTCTCTTTGGGTCAAATTTGAGTGAAACCTGGGTTCTGAATCCTCTCTTATATTAACGGTGTGTGGCTGTTAGAGTCGCGTTAATGGTATTGGTTACCTAAACACTTGGGCTCTGTTTTCTTTACAACCATGTTCTTTTCAAGATTTATCTCTGGATATTAACACTAGCTGAAAGAGTCTGTGCTGGCTGGGGTTAGAGTTTTCGAGAATGCCCCCCTTGGCAAGACCTTCCCCCAAAACATAGTTCCTCCAGGCACTGTTATGTAAGACCCAAGTGTGTTCCTTTTCTAATGGGTTGTTTTTATGTGGTCCTAAATAACTGTAAGTCAAACACACTCAACTTAAAACAGACATTATCATGACTGTTTGCTTTTATAAATGCCTCATTAATGATTCCGTTTGTAAATGATGCCATTTTAGTGCCTACTGCCCAAACTTACAGTATCTGAAGAAAACAAGTTCATTTATTTATTGATAAATTTCCCCAGTAATATTATAGGAAGCACTGGTCTAACTAGGCTTTCCTGCTGTGATGCAACTGGTGTTTTGTCAAGATAAACAAGAGAAGCAAGATTTTAGTGCAAATCTGCTCCCAGGTGACAAATATTCAGAATGAATGTTTTCCCTTTTCTCACCAGCTCAATTTGAAGTTTTCATGTTCTTTCGATTTACCCAGAGCTTTTCACAACTTTCCAATTGAATCTAGATGACATAATGCTTCTATTTGGAGCGAGGGTAGATGAGTGGAACCAACACATACAAGAAAGGCAGTTGGACTCGCTTTGCTCTCCTTAAATCCCTCAAAAAGAGCAGGTGTTCTGACACCTTTTCTTTTTCCAATAGAGAAGCGGACTTGAATGCCAAAGCCAGCACTAGTTCATGGTTTACATACATCATCTCTTCTGATTCTTGGGGCAACTCATTAGAATGTGAGCTGTGCAAGGACGAGGCACTCAGATTTGTGCTGATTGAATGAACTTCAGGAGCAGGGCAGGGAAGGTTTCATTAGCAGAGTGGAGAAGAGCAATTAGACTCAATTAACCACTTAAGGACTGCCTACTCTTTGAAATTACTTAATTCCTTCATCCCTAGTTATCTCATCAGCAAAGGTATTATTGCCCACAGATGTTAGTGAAAGTAAATAGGATAATACCGATGAAGTGCTGAACACACAAAGCCTACAATTTATTGAGTATACAGTATATGTTTAGCTGTTGTTATTTCATTATTGTTTCTAATTATTAAAGATGTTGTCATATATGATAGGACCCAAGCAATGGAGGTTAAATTATACCAGGGATAAAATACGATTGACTATCTTGGGAGATTAAGGAACCATAATTGGGGATACCTGCATGGCATATTTGGGAAGATAATCTTTGGGATGTTACAAGAAATTTAAAATGGACCTGTGATCTTTAAGAAAAGGTTTTTCCTGAAGTCACAGGAAGTAAGGAAATTGTTTTCTCTTAGGATCAGAGAATAGGTGCCTTTTCCCAAAACATAACTGCACAGGGAATTGTCATTAGGAAAAATGAGTCATTTTCCAGTTGATAAAATGTATTATTTTTAGCTAAAGGGAAAAATATACTTACCAGTACTTTGTAACTCTGGAGTTCTACACCAAAGGCATAAATTTTATTTACGTCAGTGGAGAACTCGTAATTACAGAAGCTCAAAGCAAACTAGAAATTTGACACAGGAGCAGAATAAGCTATAAACCATAGAGGAGATACCGGCAGGGTATTCCAAAAGCAAACAGAGTGAGGCCACTAGGCCTATTTAAAAAAAACTTGCAGAAGTGTTGGATGAGTTTAGAAGGGGAGTCTGAGCTGACTGGCGAGATTTTTCTGAATGACACAGTGAAACCTCAATGGACACACAATAGAAGCGGTTTTGAAGCAGGAGGACATTATCAAGGAAATGAAAAGATGACTCTGGTCACTGTAAAGCCACAGAAGTAAGAGCCTGAGGCAGCTCATGGACAGAGTTGCATGAAGACTGCTGCTGGGAGCACTGTGGGGAATGCCTCAGGGAAATAGAAAACATGCTGTTAATTTAGCGAAATTGAATTATACATGGTCCTCCAGTAGAACGAAGCTTGTTGTCTGGGTGAGAGGAGAACTGTATCTTCCCTTCAACCACAGATGAATTCGTTCATTCAACCAATACTTATGACCAGCATCCTGTGGTGGTTGGGATGGACCAGAACCAAAAACATGACTCTCTTAGTACTTACCATCCAGTGTGGAAAGACCATGATGACTGAATAAGCAAATTCATACATCATGTTTCTGTGCTGGTGTGAAAAATAAAGCAGAGTAAAGAGATGGTTTTAGAGAAAATTATCAGAGATGTTCATCCTGCTAAAATAATTTTAAGCAGACACCTGAATGAAATGAGTTAACTTGGAAGGAAAGGCTAGACCCAAGGATTGCTGCTGATGAGTTATAAACTGAAGATGTGAAGGTTGCCAGGTCTTGCTTGGACAGTGGTAACCAAGACTGTGACTACTCAGTGGTGAAACAGAATTCTACAAAATAGCAGGTGGGATGTGCTCTGGGTTGCGTTCTACGACATATTTCATTCTTATTTAAACCTGCATTACATACAAATATACAATCTTACACTCTAATTTTTCATCTGGGTAGAGTATGTTATTATTCAGATTTTAACTCTATATTTTATTGATAAGCTTGAATATGTCTCTTTCTTAGGACTTAAAAATCCTGCTAAAATAGTTACTGGCCTTGCAAATGTATTTTTTATTAGCTATGACCTAAAATAAACATAAATAATTTGTGTGTAGTTCATTCTTAACTAGAAATTTCTGATTGTATTAATAGTTAAAGCTGAAATTTTCAAAGAATTCTAATAATCTTCTGTTTATCACTATGCATAGAGTGTTTCTCAGTGAGATTCAAATTGTACCTTATCTGTATGTGAGATACATGTACTAGCTACCTTTTTTTTTAACCATTTATAGCAGGGAAAATACACTTTATAGAATGTTATGATAAGCTAAGATTCAGATGAAACATTAAATAAATAACAAATTTATCCATAGCAAGCTTTTGTTCCTCTAAATCATAAGGAGTCTATTCCAGTAGTATAGACATGCAAATTCAATGACAACACTAAAAACCATTTCAGAAAAAAATCGTGATGCTATTCAAAGAATAGAATGTTCTGCCAGAATGTGGTTTTAATTTATGGCGTCTGATAATCTTTTTCCTCTGTAATACATACAGAGCTCTCTACTTGGAGAGGAAATTCCATTTTACATACATTAGAGTGACTAAATTACTTTCATTGTCTAAATTCAAGGTATGCTTTGAATTATATTATGTGGTCCAATGTAAATATAAAGTGGGCACCTTATTTTACCTTTAAACAAGAAAACAAAATTTCCAAAAAGCTTCAGTATATATACAACTAAATGCCGATGGGAAATAAAAATATACTTTGTAAAACTGAAATTCAAAGATAAAATAAAGAAAACAGCTCTTCAAACATGTCACAAATATCTTAATCTCAAGGAAGAAGGCAGACATGGTTCACTATTTACTCCTTTTACCTTATTTCTGTGTTCTTTCTGATGAATGTGTTGTAGTTACAGAAAAGGCAAGAGGACAAGAGCAACCAAGGGATTAATCCATACCGGATATTTTTCATTTGACCCTCATATCTTGAATTGATATTTTCAGGACTTTAACAGAAGTCTTAAATACACTGTTTTCTTCTAATAAAAAATCACAAATTACACATATTAAAAGAGTTTTTAAGTAAAAATTGTTTAGTTTCAGTGGTAAAATTTAAATAGACATGCACTGGGAACCCAACTGAGGCTTACAGAGGGGGGGTAGGAGGATCTGGTAACCGGGTGATGGGTATTAAGAAGGGCACGTGTTTTGATGAGCACTGGGTGTTATACTCAACTGATGAATAGTTCAACACTACATCAAAGACTAATGATATACTATATGTTGGCTAACTGAACATAATAATAAATAAATAAATAAATAAATAAATAAATAAATAAACAAACAGACACGGACCAAGCAAAAATATTCTCCAATACGTCTTCCACGACTTCTGAACAAAATCTCAATATCCACTTTAACAACAACAGAAAAAATATATTATCTGGAGTTGTCACTGCTGATAACCTATTCTTACTGAAAGCTGCTAAAAGGAATATGGAAGAAACATTTATGGAACACTGCACCTCCCAAAAGTAAAATACACTTTCTTTTCATATTTGCATAACTTGTTCACAAAGACAAACCACACAATGTGCCATAAAATAAGAATTAAAAAAAAATGACTGAAACAGTGCATTCTCTGAACAAAAACATCAAAGATATTTTTTAAAAACCTCAAATATTTGAAAATTCAGAAACACACTTCTAAATAACGCATTGTTCTGTGGACATCTAACAAAGATGAGAATACACTACAAATTAAAAGGAAGTTCAAATACAATATACAGAAAGATGCTGAATTTAGCTAAAACCATGATTATTAGAAAATTGATCACTTTAAATACTTACATTAGAATTGAAGGGCTAAAATAAGTGACCTAAGGTGCTATCTTAAGAAAGTACAAAAGGAAAGCAAAATAAATCCAAATTAAGTAGGAAAAAAGGAAATAATAATTAGATCAATAAAATACAGAACAAAAAATAGAGAAAATTAAAAAGACAAAACAGATTCCTTGAAAAAAACCAACAAAATCTATTTTTAAAAAAGATCTAAGGGTGCCTGCGTGGCTCAGTCAATTGAGCGTCTGTCTTTGGCTCAGGTCATGATCTCAGGGTCCTGGGATCAAGCCCCATGTCAGGCTCCTTGCTCAGCAGGGAGTCTGCTCCTCCCTCTCCCTCTGCCTGCCTCTCCGCCTACTTGTGATCTCTCTCTCTCAGTCAAATAAATGAATAAAATCTTTTAAAAAATTAAAATAAAATAAATAAAAAAGACCTAGCTAGACTAATTTAAAAAGAAATAAAGAGAGAACAAATTATAAATATTGGAAATGAAAGTGGCAGTGGATATCACTATAGATCATTTAAACATGGAAAGGATAATAGTAAACAACTTTATGATAACAAATTGAGGAAGCTGGATGAAATGCACAAACATGTTTAAAAACACAGCTTACCAAAGGAGAAGATGGAACAGAAAATCAAAATGACCTTATATTTAAAAAAATATTAATTATATTTGTTTTTAAAAGAATCTTCCTATAAATGAAATTTTAATTGAGTTCTGTCAACCATTTAAGGAAGACATAAGACAAATTTTAGCAAACTTGTTAGAAAAAAAAGGAAACCTTCCCAAATCATTTTATGAAGCCAAAATATATCTAATACTAGACATTCCCGAAAATTAAAAAATGATTAAATTATAGACCAATTATCAACCAATATCCTTTATGAAATAAATTGAAAAACACTTAACAATATTAATATATCAAAGAGAGTGATGTTTAAGAAGAATACTTCATGACCTAATAAATTATTCCCAAGAATTCAAGGTTATTTTCACTTTCAAAAACCAATCCCCACCACAGAGCATGACCATACCCCACATGAATTCTATGTCCACCTGGATGACCTACCAGTATGCTAACTTCTGAATTGCGTATCTCTCTTATGACTTTCTACTTCACTCAACTCAGAGCCTACATTATAGTTACTTCCTAGAAGTTGTCATCATCTGAAACTACTATGGATCCGAAATTTTTAAGACCACCATCTAAGTAATCAACTGAATTTTTCCAAATCTATCAATCTTCCTCTTTTTTCCAGCCTCTAACTCAGATTCCAAAGCTGTCATTTCAGTCAGTCTGTTCAGGATAATTGAAATTTCATTCATCTGTCTTCATGAATGTTTTCCTGCTATATTCTCATCTAAAAAAGCTAGTAATGTAGTCAATGGTTGCACCTACTCAGTTCTGTACAATATGGAAGAAAATTACACGATCGCAGAATGTGTAGTAATACTTAAATTCTCTCCTGAGCAGGACGCTCACCACAAATAAACAGAATGTATAAGCAAGTAAACAAAATTCTTGGCATTCTACTTCAAAGAAAATGTAAATTATTAGACTGTACTCTCCTCAACCTTCCATCACTGAATATAAAACATTTGAAATCATCAGCCTTATCATTTCTTTTTGACTCCCTATGACAATGGAATGAGATTCCATCCATCTACCACAAAAAGCCAACTCTGCCTACGGTATGCTGATTTCCATATCCTGACTTCCCAGGAAACTCTGTTTTCTCATATTCTGACTTCACACCATTTAAATCTGCCCTAGTCTCTCATATCTCATGTTAAAAAATATCTCCAGGAATCCCACACACTTCTGTAGGTACTTCTATTTCCAACTTGCTTTTCAATAGTTGTCTATATTAGTTGCTGTCTCCATTTTGTCATCATCCATTTATTTATCTATTGTATTAATTATGCCTCTTCTCACTTGCCATTTTGCTAAAGTAGCTCTAAGTATAAGCATAAATATCATAATAATGAATTCAATGGGCACTGTTCAAAACTCTTCATAATACACTGTTTTGCCAAAAGTGTCCACTTTGTTTGTGGTGAAGTTGACTACCTTCTCTGTTTCTTTTGTAGTATATATGGAACTAGCGTCTTTATTTTCCTTTTGAAACTGTGGTCATGATTTCTCTTTTTCACTTAACAATGAAACTTGGCTTTCATCGGGAATTTATCATAGACTATTTTACCTCTCTATAAATTCTTTTCTTGGCACTTCATATTAATCCTCATGAATCCAATTTCCACCCCCTCCAAATATAACCTCCATATTTATAGCTCCATCTTAACCCACTCATGTATCCACTTTCCTACCCCCAATTTTCATATAGATGTCTCAAAAATCAATACATCCCAAATCAACCTAATATTCTTTACCTACTATAATGTATTTTTGTTCTATTACTTGAGAAAATTAAAAAAGAAACACAGGATAGATATGACTCATCAGAAGTCTTAGCCTTTGAGAGTAAATGAGTAGCCTTTGAGATATAAGCGAACTCATAAGATGTTAGGTAGAGATGGTGATCCCAGGACCCTGGGATCATGATCTGAGCCGAAGGCAGATGCTTAATGGACTGAGACACACAGACATCCCAAGAGTGTTACTTATAAACAGAACAATTGGAGAGATCAAACTATAAATTCTGGGTCATGCCACTTACAGAGAAACAGCTATGTCATCCCCAAATCAGCCATCATTTGGTGACACCCATTATCATCCTATTCTGGCCCCATGTTCTGCCAAGAAACTCAGATGATACTAAGAGCTATTCACAGGCTCGTCGGAAAGTGATGACTGGTAAACTACTTGACCAATACAGCATGGGTTGGCTCCAGGTGCAATTTGACTGCTAAATCACCTTCTTTAACCTTGATTCTCCCCCTTATAATCACGTCAGTGGTGGAAACTGGTGCATCTGAAGGAGGTAGAACCTATAAGCATTGCATAACACAGGATGCAGGTAGCACGGTCTCTCTATCCTTTTGCACCCTGTTCTAAGGTTGCTAACTCACCCCATCTCTTCCTTCTTGCTTTGCTTTGTGTGTTAAAAATGAATTAAGTAAAGCACATAATGTTAACATCTTAATCTAGTCTGTGAACATTTCTGGAATAGCTTGCTTAACAGTACAGGAAGCTACTGAGATAATTTTTCCATACAACACTCCCCACCTCAATTCCTTCTCATATTTTCTGTCTCTCTAAATGGCACCAACGTTTATATAAACAACTCTTCTTTTAGAAGTATTCCTAACAATGGATGTCATTATGGCGGTCAGGGATTTGTCATGCTTATATTCCTCAGTTCCTTCCTGACATTTTTGACTGAGTCAAGTCACCTTTTATTTTATTTTTTATATTTAAGTTAAAATGCTTTTTTAATTTAAATTCAATTAGCCAACTTACAGTCTATCGTTACTTTCAGATGTACTGTTCAATAAATTATCTGTTGCATATAACACCCAGTGCTCATCTTTTACTTCTCATAGCGTTTAATTTGTTAGAAGTTATTTGAAAAATGTTTGTCTACCAAAGTACAGTGTAGCAGAGGTCATGTCTTCATTTCCAACATTGTATTGCTAACATCCATCAGAGTGCTTGGCACTGATAGATGCTGTCTATATTCCCCTTTGCTAAAGAAATGCTGACTTGTCTTCCACACAGTAGGAATTTATAATGTGTGCAGAGCTGACTGGACCAGAAATAGTCTCTGAAGGGAAACTGGAGTACAGTGGCATTTTTGCCTTGAAAGGAAAGCACTGCTTCTGTGACAGGACATGTCGATAACAGTAATAGAGGTTGAAGTACAGCTTAACTTTTGTTAAAAAAAGACGTCACTTCATGCTGGGAAACTCGACATGCAAATGAATGTACCAAATTCACTGAAGGTTCAACTTTAATCTATTTTGAATGTTAACCCGGATGGCTGAGGGAGATTTTTTAAAATTTTCCCTTTTTTGTCTCCACTATTAGAAGCAGCTCTCAAATTATTAACAATTGATATTCCCTATTTCAGTTTTTCCATTATAAAAGTGATTAAAATAGTCAAGTAATTTATGTTAATTAAGAACTAGAAAAATCAACTGTGTGAGGAAGTTTCGGTGGGACCACCATGTCCCTTTACACTTTGAATTTTTTTTTTTTATTTTAAGATTTCATTTATTTATTCGACAGAGACAGAGACAGCCAGCGAGAGAGGGAACACAAGCAGGGGGAGTGGGAGAGGACGAAGCAGTCTCACAGCGGAGGAAGCCTGATGTGAGGCTCGATCCCAGAACGCTGGGATCACGCCCTGAGCCGAAGGCAGACGCTTAACCGCTGTGCCACCCAGGCGCCCCTACACTTTGAATTTTAAAACACTTTTTCTTTCCACACACCCCACAGAGAAATCTATTTATACACTGGAAACCTGTGACAAAATAATAATTGGAGGCAAATACTTGTTATTTTCCAATGTTCCATAGGAAACTGACCACTAAAAAAATTAGACAAAATGTTGGTAATTAATGTAATGATTAGGACTCTTGCTAAAGATAAGCAGTGTTATTTCTTCTGTGTGTGTGTCCACATAGGTATTTAATTTTGAGTTAAATTTAACCACAGACTATAAATGTTAATTCACTATGATGTGTGAATGTGTGTGAATTTTTCAACTACCTTTAATGCTGTAAAATCTCAGCTTCTTCCTTACATTTTTTCCCCATAGAAATATGACTTTATGGCTCATTTTGTTCCTCAAATGAGAGTTTCCACAAGTGTAATTCCTTGGCATCTCCTTTTTTTTTTCCTTCATGTTTCCAGTGATCATATCTATTTGAAAAATCTTCATCTGGGAGTCAACTAACTTTCTACTGAGTTCCACCTTCATGTTTCCAAATGACTGCTCCCATCGCAACTCCTGCATAACAACAAAACCCCAAATTCAAGCCAACTGAACTTGATCTTACTCTACAGCTCTGTACCACCAGAGTAATGGTCCTGATTCACAGTTCTGACTGTTCTATTACTCTCCTCAGAAATCACATATTGCCTATCATGTCCTATTAAATAAAGCTTCCTATTTTCAAGGAATTTCATAAGTCATTCCTAAAAATCTCTTATTTGCTCTTACCCCTACTTTCCACTACATGCCCTCGAGAATTCTACCTTCTAGCCAGAGAGCAGATGTGCCATCTTCCTGGGAACATCTTAACAGTTTTCCACAGATCCATGGCTTGAATCTCCTATTCCATATGTTTGAAATGGCTTTCTAAATGCACCTAAAATTATGATATTTTATCTAAAGTTTGGCTTCAAACTAAATGTGCTTTCCTTTATTGTGAACATATCAGAAAGGAGACAGAACTTTCTCTTAGAGCCCACAAACCCCATGTGTTTCATTTAGGTTTCTGTCCACATACTGCCTTGTTAGTTCGTTTTTTCTTCTTTCACTTCCTTTGCTAGATTATAAAGTACTGAGACTAGGGACATTATCTTATTCATATATAAATTCTTCACAGAACCTAAAGCTGTAGTAAGCAGCAGAACATCTTGCAAGCACTCAAATATTTATTTGTTGGGGAAATGAATAATGCAGAAAGTACATAAAAAGTGAAGGAAACAACATCAAAACTGTTTCACAAATGCATTAACCATCAAAGAGTTGACTACCCCGGTAATCATTCATTCTGGAAATTATTAGTTCTCTATAGTTTCTTGAAGTTTAGGGAGATAACTTCATTATTTTTAAAATCTGTTTCTAGTTCATATCATTTAAAAGCAACAACATATTTAAAAATGAAATACATACACATAATTGAAATCCAAAAGATACAAAATAAAGTAGATGCTAACACAGGTTTTCAAACCATTACTCCAGTCCCACATGCCATTCCAAAGAGGTGACAGTATTACCAATTCCATGTATTTTTCCAAAAATAGTCTATGTATATATGAGTTTAGCTCTGTGCATTCTTTTGTCTTTTTATAACAGTAGCATAGTTATATATAATATTCTGCATCCTATTTTTCCCCTGAAGAATCATTTTGGAGATATATTTAACATACATACTATCTTCATTGCTTATATTGTTCTTTAGTGACTATACCGTAATCTCCATCACTACTTGATTAAATATTTATTAATAAGCATGTAGAGTTTTTCCATTCTACTGCTATTACAGAAATTTACTACAGTTGGGTTATTTTTGTACATATCTATAGTCAAACTGTAAAATAAATTCCTTGAATAGGAATTACTGATCAAATTGTTTATTAATATTATTTTTATAAGTATCACCAAATTTTTGTGCATAGATGCTGTATTATTTATCTATTGCTACATATTGAAATACAAAATGCAAACTAATGGGCTTAAAACAATGTGTATTTATTTTCTCACAGCTTCCATAGGACTGAAGTACAGGAACAGCTTAGCTGAGCTATCTGTCAGACTGCAATCAAAGTATCATCTGGGCTAGGCTCTCATCTGAATGCTCAACTGGGGAAGAATTCTCTTCTAAGATCACTCAAGTTATTGGCAGAATTCATTTTCTTGCACTTAAGAAATGAAAGCCTCACCTTCTTGCAGACTGTTGGCTGAAGGCCATGCTCAGCCCTTAAAGGTCAATCCCAGTTCTTTACATCGTGGGGCCCCTCACATGGCCATTTGTATCATCAAAACCAGTCAGCCAAGAATCTCTCAGCAAGATAGACATTAAAAACTGTCCCTTTGGCTGTATTCTTTTGCTTAGAAGGAAGTTACAGGTCACACCAGCACTCAATGGGATTACTCATGGCACTGATCACCTCAAGGCAGGGATGATGAGTGACACCTCAGACTCTGCCAGCCACCAATGACACATCAATTTAGAATCCTATCAAATATGTGAGAGTGTCAGTTACTCCACACCCTCATCAACAAGTATTATTCATGGTTTTTTATTGCAGCCAGTCTGATAGCTAAAATCAGATGCTATCTCATTGTAGTTTCAATTGACATTTCTCTTATACCATGTGAGTTATAGCATCTTTTCACATATTTAAATGAAATAAACATTTCTCTCTTTGCAGACTGTTCTTAGAGGCTCACTTTTCTGATGTTAATTGGTTTCCTTTGTATTCTTTTTGTATTAATCTGCAGGAATCATCTACATGGATTTAAAAAGAAGAACATTGCAATATTCATCCTTATTTGGTCATCTATTTTTAGATTTCAAAGATTTTCTTTCCTATGCAGAGAATTTTTTCCTTTATTTTATTATAATAAAGAAAAGTACATAGGTTGAGTTTTGTTTTATTATAGAGAACTGAATCAGGGTGGTTGAAAGACTTAAATGTAAAGAATTAGATAGATAGATGATAGATAGATAGATGATAGATAGATGATAGATAGATAGATAGATAGATGATAGATAGATTAGATAGATAGATAGATAGATAGATAGATGATAGATGATAGATAGATGATAGATATTTTTAAAAATTACTAAGAAACAAACAAACATAAAAAGAACCACATGGGAGAATTCTTAACTTACAATCTACCAGGAATGGAGTTTATAAATAAACCCATTTTCCAGAGTTCTGTGCCAAGTAAGGTAAGAAAGTGAGCTCAAGTTACATACATGGGTTACACAGCGAGCCGAAGGGACATGCCTTCAGGCAGATCAATTATTGGGATCCCCCAAGAGAAAACCAGGCCTGTTTTCCCAGACAGGACAGTCCCACCCAGTTGAAACCTCTCACTATTGGTGGCAGCCATTTGCAGCCCTCCTGTTGTTGCCCAGAGGTAAAAAGTCTAGACTCCAAAGTCACATCCTCAACAATGTCAACTTTCTTATCTAAAATTCCAACATCCACTACACCCTTGATCTCATTTCCTTCATTTCTTTTCCGTTGTTTTTTTTCACTAAGATACAATCTATTTAACTGTCTTTTTGTCTCCCCAGTAAACAGTAAGTTCCACCATAACAAGGATTTTGTCCACTTCTATCAGTACGGATTCTCCAGAATCATGCACAGGGTGGGACACACAGTGTGCCGGGAGCACTCAATTCCATTCTCTTTAATGACCAGTTGAATGGATGCATAAAAGAGAAACAAAATAAAGATAAGATGTGAAAGCTTCTAAATGGAATTTGCTCATGTTATCTCAGAACAAATAGGTCTAGAATGAGCTCCCCAAATTAAGCATGATCAAGATAAAAAGAAATGGTGGTAATTAACCATATAAATTTATAATAAATACATCTACATACAAACATGCATACAGTTATATATATATATATATATATATGTATATATATATATATATGAACACAGAATGCAAATGTCTGATAAGTAACCCAGAGTGAAAGAAGTTACCCCAAGAAAGCAGAAGAAAACTCGCTTGAGTGTTTTATAAATAAAACTTGACAAAAATGTGAACAAATAAATCAGTAAGTTGAGAGATTAAAATTATGATGAGACGGTGGAATGTGAGCAAAAGGAAATTGTTTGCCAAGAGAGGTACTTAATGATTCACATAGTATTACAATTACTCTAAAGTCATTTTATGGGTCTCCAAAGGGTTGTCAACAGAGGGGGAGTAATTTCTGCCTGAGACTGACAGATATTTAGAACTTGATGTATTCCACTAGAGAACACAATTCCTCCATGAGAAAATATGAATGATCTTACTTGCATTGGGCCCTTGCCCCCTTTCATCTTATGTTGTTGTCTTACAGAAGCCTTATGTCAAATATCAAAGATAGCCCATTTATGCAAATTGCAAGTAATTTTCCTTGGATATTCAATGTAATCTTTACTTAGGTATACTTAACTTACTTCTTTAAATTCATCTTGTAAAAATCAGAATCTTTATTAGAGAATTCTCAAATAGCCTCCTGTTATTCTTTTTTTGCTACCTAAACACTTTAAGAATTCTTTTTATCTAACTTTTTTTATTCTATGATTTTTAATGTAATTTCAACCATAGGGAAAATCATAATGTGAATTAAAAACAGTACATTTAAAATAAATTTTAAAAGTTTAAAATAAAAATAAAACTCCAACAAACCAAGGCAATTCCAAGTGCATCAATAAGCAGAGCAATGATGTCTTTGAACCTGGTATTTAATGGAAAAATTCCCTGGCCTGAGTCAGCCAAGGCTTGGCTTACAAAACTTAGGATGCCAGTACCCAACCCCCATCTACCTATCATCAGTGTCCACTGATAGAAGAGAAGATGAACATTCCAGGACATTTTTTAGATGGAAAGAGAAAGTGATGGAGATGTGCCTTATTATTCTACTTTAGGAAGAGCAACAGAGTCCAAATGTTAACAAGAAACTGCTTCGGACTGAGAAGTTACATAATTATAAATATGTGCTGTCCTTTATTTGCCAAAATACATTTAACACTATACCTGAATTAAAGCAGTGATCTTGAAATTTTTTTAGAAAATTTGTTAGAACCTTATTTTATTACCACAGTATCCCCAACACTTAGAACAGGATCCTGAACAAATATGCACTCAATAAATATTTATCAAACACTACCTATTTGATAGATACACGTAAGACATTTGTTTTTAGTATTACAACAGGTGGAAGAAAGCTCTCATGAAATAACTGGTGATTATTTCTGGTGGTAGGAGTAAAGAAAATTTTAATTTTTTTTAGGTAGCAGATGGAGATTTTCACATCACAATTTTAATCATCCAAAATATAACTTTTCCGTAACAATTTAATTTTGACTTTGAATTTCATTCTGCTTGCTAGCAGAAAAATGATATATTAGATTCCAGGAAAACTCAGAAAACTATTTTTTTCCAAACTTATTTTAAGGTTGAAACTCTTTACATTGAAAATTAAAATTCAATCAACTCATTACACTCTTCATCTTCATCTTCCTCTGTCAGGCCAGTCCACATTTATCAGTTTCTTGGCTACAATCACCAGACTCCGGGCACTGTGATTCTGCCTTCAGTTTCACTCATCCACCTGGACCCACTAAGCCTTTGTCGCCATGCTATTCACTTGGTCATAGTTCCTCTGTTCTCTGCTGCAGGGTGAGAATGGCAGCTTCGGGAAGAGGTCCAAAATTGCTTGTTGGCTACACCTTTAAAGCACTATTGGGTTGTGTCAAAATTATCTGGTGTTTCTTCCCTCACCCCACACCATTAAAGTTCTGTCTTGAGGAATATAAATCACTTTTTGGAAACTTCCATCTGTAATTAAATCTACTGATGCTTCTTCCAATTCTCCACCCTTTTGCCATACATTTAGCTTCTCCTCATTTGGAGTTGTAAACCAATGTCCTTCATCATCGCTTGGTGTTCCCAAAGCTAGCATTTGAGGTCCTGGTGTCTAAAGCATGAAGCATACTGCCCCGGGGGGGGCACTTGAAATGATCCACATTTGAACTTCTATTTCTATTTATCTTTTTATCTTCCTTTGTATTTTTGTGTAAAATTTCCAATGTACGTGATAGATTACTACAGAAGTTTATGAATGTGACATAAATAAACACATAGCTATATTAGCACTGCTGCTCCCGTAAAGTTGGACAATCCAAAATATGACACTTGAGCTTTTGGGCAGAGCATTTATGTGTCAAGTCCTACAGAAGACACAAAGCCAAGTTTTCTAAAATCAAAACATTCTCTCCAGCAAGAGAAATGCCTTTTTCTTTAAGACCACTGTGTCCTCTGTGAATTTTAATAGCCTAGCTCGCAACTCGAAGACTATAATTTCATTTTTTGTTATTTCTGTGACTTACCAAACCTAGAATAACGGTCTCTGCATAAACTTTTGTCATTTTACTCTAAAAAATAGTTGTTTCAGCAGTTTTGTCTATAATGCACTGTCTAACTTATTTTGGGGTGGGGCTAATTCTCCTCTACTTAGATTTTTGGAAAATTTCAAACATACAAAAGAGTTGAAAGAACAGTACGATGAATAGCATTTGCCTAGATTTACCTAACTGTAAGCATTATTAGTATTGCCAAATTTATGTGTTCACTCTGTCATCCACAATTCTGAAAATTTGAGAATATATTGCAGACATCATGTGATTTCACAAGTAAATATTTCAAAGTGTAGCTAAAAACAAGAACATCTAAAATACAATAATCAAGTGTACAAAATTTAACACAGATACATTATCTGAACTTCCCCACTTTTGCCAAAAACAACCTTGAAAACTGCCTCCCTCACCCCAGGGTTCGATTACATACCCAGCTACACACACTTTGCATTTAGTTACCACTTGCTAGTCTTATAATGAACACAGACTTTTATCAAAATCACTGCTTTCATAACATAACATAATATACATAACATAACACAACATAACATAAAACATAACAACATAACATAGCACACATAACATAACATAACACAACGTTATCAATAACAAACTAGGAAAAATTCAAAATTACTTTGCAATTGTTTTCATGCTTAGAATATACCACACCAAGACTGGACAATCAGAATACTACATTCAAAGGTTTTTTGGATCATGTTTTACTGTCTTTATCCTAATGAATTTGATTAGATCTGAGCAATGCAGAAGATCTAGGAAGCCTAACTTCCCCTCCCTCAAATAAACTTAGATTTCTTCCTTATTCTAGGCTTGACCTCCCCTTTCTTAGTACTTATGTTAGAAAAGTTGTAATCATAAATTCTTTCTCTTCCCCTTTGAGATATAAATCTTCCATATGCCAGGAATGCCTCTGTTAAGGACCTGGGAGCCATCTCTTTGAAATGCAATCATCAGGGAAGATGGCCCTCCTACCTGCCAGTCTCTCTGGGAGCAGGTAGGGGTTCACCTTTCCAAGTGGCAAAGCTTCCTCCGGTGAAGAAGAGACAAAGTTGACTTTTACTTCGGTAAGACCAACAAGCAAACACAAATCACCTCTGATCCTTGTCACATTTAACGCTTGTCAGCCAGAATCCTGAGCTTTCTCTTCACATGAGGGCTACAATCCCTGCTTTCTTGTTATTCCCATTTTGGGGGTTTTGGAGGGGGGTTGTTTGTTTGTTTCAAGCTTTGAAACTTTCTGAAATCTCTTCATTTTAGGTTTGTCTCTTGTATATAGCATTTTGGGAGCTAATTTGAAGTTTCCCTTTTTAAATATTTAAATGAAGCCCATAGGCATTTAGTTGTTACATAACTGATTTGATTGTTCTTTATCAAAATTTTTTTATTCATGTGATTTTTTTTTTCTCCATTCAAACTCTAGTTTACTTAGTAATTTTGCTTCGTTTTGAGTCTTTAGGATGCCTGTATTTAGCTCTTGAGGATTTTACGTATTTACTAATATAGTTACAATGTCTTCCTTCAACCTCCTTTTTCTTCACTTAGGCATCTAATATTGGGGTTCAGTTTTATGTGATTTATTTGACTCCCACATATTAACAACGTGACGACAAACAGTTGTATCACTTTCTCCTTTTTTTTACATTACTCATAGCAGTTTTACATTACTCATACATTTTTTTACATTACTCACAGCAGTATTTCTATATTATTATGTATTGTTTCCCACACATGAATCCATATTTGTTCTAGTATGATCTATACAATTAGATATATTTACTTCCCTTCATCAGTTCTTTTGGAAATTTTTCCCTTTAATTTTTGGTTAGATAAACAGATCTCTCCTTGGTATTTTTCATGAATACCATATTCCCTGAAGTTTTGCTTATTGAAATTTTTTCTGCAGCCTTGAATTTTTAATTATAGTTTGGGGGGATATAAAATCTTTCTTCATACTTTCTTTTCTTTATTTTATTGAAAATGTTGAAGTTTCTCTTGATTTGTAGATTTCATTTAAGTCCAATGCCAACTTGATTTTTTTTCCTTTGTAGCTGATTTAGTCTCTTTGCCTAAGGCCTTGAGAATTTACTTTCATTTATTATTAATATCATTTTATCAGAATATGTCTTGGTTTTGAAAACTCTAGGTCTATTTTACCAGGTACATGGAAGATGATTTAAAAATAAATTCAGGTCTCCCATCTCTGGAAATAAATTTTGGATTAGAGTATTAAATATTTTCATGTAGCATTATTTTTCTTCTCCAAATTTCCACTAAAAATACAATTGATTTTGTTTCCTATTTTCTAGATAGATCATTTCTTTTCAGATTCATTTTAAATTAATAAAAAATTTAATTCTTTCATTATTTTGTTCAATGCCTTTATTATGTTTTTGGTCAAACCTTATTCTTCTTTGGTGATTTTGTATTTCAGTCCAAAATAATGATTTTTTTTCTTTTCCTTCAATTTTTTCTTCAAGTATTAAAAAAAGTTTTCAATTATTTTCTTGGTTTGTTTAATTCTCATTTAATATCTTCCTGATTTTTGTTTGTTTGTTTTAGTTTTGTTCATTTATTTTCCAAGGTTTTTTTGACATTTCTGAATAAATATTTTCATCATGCCTGCAATTGCATATTTAAGGATATATAATTCTGGTTCAGAGAATGTGCTAAAGTTTTATTCTTTGTAATTGGTGTCTACGGAGAATCTTTATGACCTGACAAGTTTTAATTCTTATATCCTATAGTCTTCTTATTGTTGATACCATTTGCTATTTTCTCTTTCTTTTGTAATATCTTACTTTCCTAGATCAGACACAATGGCCGTATAGGTGGGTGGAGATGGTAGGAAGTGGTTATTTGCAAAGTACGTGACCATTGACAGTATCCACTGGTCCTTCATTGGAATTTATTTATTTATTTATTTTTTTTTGTAGAGACAGAGAGAGATAGAGAGCAAGCAGGGGAGGGGCAGAGGAAGACAGAATCTTAAGCAGTCTTCATGCTCATGGTGGAACCCAAGACCTTGAAATCATGACTTGAGCCAAATCAAGAGTCTGACACCTAACCAAGCCACCCAGGAGCACCTTGGTTTGAAATTATTAAAAGGTTTATGTGATACATATGTTACAGATATCATTTTTTTTCTTTTTTTTAAGATTTATTTATTTATTTTGGAGAAAGAAAGAAAACAAATAGAGGGAGGGGCAGAGGAAGAGGGAGAGAGAATCTCCAGCAGCCTCCCCGCTGAGCACAGAGCTCGACTTGGGGCTTGATCTTATGACCCTGCGATCACAACCTGAGCCAAAACTAAAAGCCAGACACCCAACTGACTGAGCCACCAAGGAGCCCCCAGATATCATTTTATTTAACAGTAAAAGAGGCAAAGCAGACATAAAAGCACACATACTCATGAAAAATATCAGGTTTAAGTTCTAGACCACACTATCCCACCAAACACAACCACCACAAGAAGCATTCTTGGTCACAAGAGATGGTTTTGCCTCATTATATAGCTACCAACCTATGCATTAAGTCTCCTAGCTAGCAGTTCTTACATCTAGATACGATTTCCTTGGTACCCCATGAACCCGTTAACATAATTCAGCTATCTTGACGAAATATATTCAGAAGGCAGTACTGCAAGTAGGTAAACCTAAACTCATTTAGATGCTGTGCCACAAATTTGGTACAGGATTTAGGTAGCCAGCCTTTTCCTAGAGAAACCTACAACCTATAATCTAATTATGATGGTAGAGGTTTTGTGGGCAAAACTTCATTACTGAGAATGCAAAACTATTGAATATCATTTCAGAATATTACCTAGCAACCCTTATATCCCTCTATTGCAACTTTTAGAAATGGATACACATCCATCTATAATAAAAATTAATTTTTAACAAAAGATAAATTTATTCTCAAATATGGATGGCCACAAATCTGTCACATTGTGTTAATACTAAGTCGTGTCATTCCTTGATATCTTATATAATCTTTATGAGTCTGATTAGGTTATTTTTAAGTGTCCCTCCAGAATTTTAGTTTAATAACTGCTTAATATTTGCTTTTGGTCAGAGAAGGCATATTACAAACCATCTAATACAGTTCCTTTACCTGTAGAAAAGCCAATTCTCATGTCACAAAACTCTGCGAAGTCCAACATTTCCATCTCCTGTGTTTCCTGTTCAATCCTGATCCTCCTAGATAGGTGACTGAGGCATAGAATTTGCTCACTGATTTTTTTTTTAATGTTAAACAAATACTTGAATCTAATCACAGGATATATAGTCAAAATTGATTTTTTAAAATTCTGTTGGAAAGAAAAGACTCTGGATGGTGCCTACATCAATATACAACATCGGAGTTGGCTTAATAACTATGTTAGCTTTATAAAATCCTCCTGTGATAGCCTGCAGAAAGTTTTTAACAATACAGCTGCATTTAGCATTGGAGAGAAACTCAGGGGAAGTTTAACTAGGTAATACTCATGTAAGTAATACGTAACCCTTGAATGTAGGTAATCTCTTCACTGCCAAATAAGAGTATGATATTAGGAAGAATAAGTTAATAGAAGAGTAAACACAGCCATGAATTGATGCAGGGCACGGTGCCTATAAAATTGCATTTCTATTACCTGAAAGTTGCATAATAAATAAAGACACACAGCACAGGGTACAAACGACCTGAGTGAATCATTAGAGAAAAGAAATCTAAAATACAATCTGTGGTAACATTCCTGAGTGCCCTGCAGTTTAGGAATCAAAATCCTTCCAGCTGAAAATTATATGGAGAATAAAATGAAATCCTGTGACCTTACTGGTATCAGGGGGCTGCTGAAAATGTCGTAGGAGCAAGTCGCCTGTTATGGGCTTGTTCCCAGAGAGGGGAGGATTATATCTCCAATCACGCATGCCATGTACTGTGATCTTTGTTATGGCTTTGGATGACTTACACTTGGTGACACAAATCAGTTAGATACTTTTAACAGCCAAGAAAAGTGACAGTTCCTAAGAACAACTATCGAAGCCAAGAAATTTATTCTTCTCTCAGAACAAGCCGAAACACTCTCACTGCCAGGAAAGCAGTCTTGGAATGCCCTTTTGTGAATTGTCAAGTTTGAGAGAGTAGCTTTTGTTATACTGAACAAGCTGGGCATGCAGAAGGAAGCCATGAAATTCCCTCACTAAGCTGCTGGAGGAACGGAGTATGAGTTACAAGATGTGCAATTGAATAACAAAACTCAGTTTTTCATGTTACAGTATTTTTGGGCCTGATAATTACCGAGTACTTAAAAAATGGTTTTTAATTACTAAATATACCTTATATGTCAGTTTAGTCAGTAAGCTACCAAGTAATCTAAAATGAGGGAGGAGAATCTATAATACCTATCTGATTTTATTTTTGGTATTTTACCATTTTGTCTTTCTAGAAGTGTCTTTTCATTAGAAACTTTCAAGCCAGGAGAAGTTACTTGTCTTTTATGAGAAGTAGGAGCAACTTGTTTCTGGAACATTCCCCAGAGGTCTAGTTACCCTTCAACCCTTTCTGTCTATTGTATCTTCTCCCACCACTTTGCACAGCTGGAAGCCCAAAGTCATCGTGCCATGGCTCACAGCGTGGGTCACAAGGAACACAGTGCTCTGGCACACACCTCTGTCCTCGAAAATCTCAGCAAATGCGTCATGGTAGCCATCGTGGGGGATGCATCCCAACATCCCTTGCTTGCACTGGTGACAAGTGCATCCAAATATTCATGGGACATTAGGGTTCACAGGATGGGGAGAAAACACAAAGGAAAGAAGAATTGAAGACTGTATGCTACACCTATAAGATGTGGGGAGAAGTGGTGTGGGAAAGCAGGAAGGAGAAACTGGCTGACATCAGGGTCCAGGGGCCAGTTTCTGGAATCAGAGCAACCAGGATTGGAGCTGATATTGGTGCTTGCTAACCATGTATGTAGTCTTAAGAAATGTACATATTGCTCTGAGACTCAGTTTACTCCTCTATCAAATGGGGAATCTTAACAGCACCAAAACCATGATGATCATAGAGTTGTGGTAAGGATTAAATAACCTAAAACATTGAAACTGTTTATAGCAAAATCTGGCACAAACACGGTGATCAATAAATCTTAGCAACTACTAATGTAATTACAGTGGCCCAAGGGGAAACATTCTGAGGTGCCTCATCTCCAAGGCATCTCCTGCCAGCCCCCACAGTAAGTACCCTCTACCTCTCAGTTTGAGTGAATTTTACCTCCTAATAGAAGTTCTTCTTGTCCTGCTCTCTACTTAGAAGAAGGACTTTCTAAACTGGTTGTTTAATCTAGGCCAAGTCTCCCACACAGCTGTATCAGGAAGGTCTAGGTATTTTGCTCCATGAATCCTGCACAGACTTGTAACAATTCAAACTTGGTACATGTTTGAGGTCTCTTGCCAGAGTGAGAAAACTCTCCCAACTCCAGTTCCCACAAAATGACGGAGTTGGTGCTCCACAGTCCTCGGTTGGTGATAATCTCTGCCTTCATCTGGTTTGCCCCTCTCTGCTTTGAAATCTGTCCCCTCCGCTCCCCAATGATGGGCTTATTATTCAAATATATTGCTCTTCTTGGCTTTTCCTTCCCGTACACAAAAATAGAGGCTGAAAATGGCCCTTCAGAAGGGACTGACTTGTTTCTTGGAAAAAGTGCCCTCACCTCCCTGGAGGTGGCCTGAGGCTTATGTGGAAGCATCAAGGAGTGGTAAAGGGATTGTGTTTTCTTTCTTCTAGCTTCAAAGTTTGTTCTCTAGGTAACAGAAGAAGAAAAAAAATCACGAATTCATCTAACTTTTTGAAATAAACTGTAAAGGAGAACAAAATTATAATAATCCATTAAAAGTGTATTTCTTAGGTTTATTTTCCTTTGTGTCCCCATCATCCGCTCTCAACAGTCCTGTGAGGAAACAAGGGTTTTATTATCATGAATCTACTGAAAAGGAAAATAAGCTCTGGAAAGTTAAGTAGCTTTTCCAATAGCAGGGACACTCGATTCTGGCCATAATTATTTGGTCATATAAATACAATTCTTTACTTTGGAGGTATTAACCTAATTACTAACAAATTACTTATGTATTATTTATATATTTTATTTATATATATGTATGCATAAGCCTTCTTATGGTATGAATATAAAATCAGATAAAATACAAACATGAGAAGCAAATAGTCTCAATTTCTGATTCCCATTGACAATTTTAAAAAATGGTATTTATGGTTTTTTATGACACATTTTTGTAGAATTTAACTTTTATTCCTAAGTATTATGTTGAACCATATGAAATCACCATTTGTGATGATCCATGACCTACAAAAACAAGTTTGTTAGGATTCAAACTAATATGTAATGTCAAGATTATATGAAGGACCCTCAAATTGGACATCTTAGTTTAAAAAAATCCGATATAGATGAGACTATCCAAGAGGTGGGATGGACAAAAAGAGATAATTTTTCATCATCTTTTCTACCTTCCCTCCTTACCCACCCCAACCCTGTGTATTATGTGCTGATCAACTTTGAAATTTAGGGATAACAGACATCCCTCCAACATATAATTACTGATGACCAAAATATGTTCTATCACAAAATATTTACCAAAGACCAATAATGAGGTCTATTATATGCTAATTTACTTTTATGAAAATGAAACTCTCTTTAGCCTCTTAGGAAGTTCTGGGAAACATAGTTTCTGGACTGATGTGTAGATTTCTTCAAGGAATAAGAATCAAATGCTAAAACCAGAAATGTGTTCCCAATAGTTTTGGATAGAATTCAGCAAGTCAAAACCATTTTTATGACTTACATAGAACTAAATGCCAGGGGGAGGTATTAATAATTACAAGCTGACCACACTGCTTCTGGATGTAGGTACAGCGTAGGAAAAACATTTCCCAGAGAGCTGTTGCCAGTTGTGCAGATCATGTGGGAAGTGCAAACTCCACGGGCCAACGTAAGGAGAAAAATCATGAGACTCTTCTAAATAGAGAAGAAAAATTGGCAGCACGATTTCAAAATGCCTTCAATATGCCCCAAAATGTGAAATTTGATCCCTTGCAGCTTTAAGTACGAGCTGCAGAAAAAGATTGACATAGTTGAAGAAGTCAGCAAGAATAGATTGTGATCGTCACTGTTACAATTACCAAAAACGGACTGGATGAATCCAGAACAGCAAATAGGAAGGATTGTGATTAGGTTTCCCACTATGCCCCTATTTTTCATTCCATGAATGCTGTTTGCAGACAGTCCTCAACTTGCTTAATGACCTCAATATAGAAAATCAAGTGATTCTCATTCCCAGATGGAGAGCCCACATTTCTTTCCGAGACAACAGCCCACACTGATCCTGGCAGGAGGAGGGTGGAGAAATGGACAAAGCACTGAAAAGCATGAACAACTTAAGACCAGAAGGCAATACCGTAATTCATTGAGTTTAAGGTGCCCCATACTTTTTGGAGCACCATTATTTTATATAGCATTAAGAAGAAAAAAACAATGATGACAAAGTATGACTTAGTGTTTCCTAATAATTAAGAGTTTTAATTTTATTTATCCTAAAACAGTTTTCAAGATTTAGACAAAGATTTTTATCAATAATCTCTCTGATTTGGAAGCAGCAACTAAAACATAAACAAAATAAATTAGACATTAGCCCAAAAAGACAATTACAGATATTCCTCCCACAATGAATATTTGTGTTGCTAAAATATATTTGTCCACCACTCTATTTCTGAGCCATTTTCTATACATAGTAACTTTTCTTTAGCACCAAGTCTTAGCAGAATTTTTTGAATATATTTCAAAAGACAATTAAACTCACTGCATGTAGTTTAACTGCACCTGTAGGGATGTCAGTACGAACAGCCAGGATGAGGTTTATCACTGCACATAAGATATGACAACCACAAAATCACAGCCACCTCACTGAAAACAGCAGTAAGTATCCTCAGTCACGAGAAAAATCCCAAGAACACAAATGTTAAAATATAGAAAAAAAAAAAGAAACAGAATAGATGAAAAGAAAGGAATAATAATAATAACCTCAAAATATATGTGTATAAAGCATTAAAGAATTGAGGACCCCTGAGAGATCTTTTATATTGCAATATTGAAGTAAACTACTGTTTTTATGTGCAATCTCATGCAAACCAGCACATTTTCACTATACCCAACAAAGTAGCTAAAATGATTAATGATGTCAAATTGTGGTGAGTCTGCAGAGCAGTAAAAACTCCCTTACATATCTAATTGGGGTGTAAAACAGGACTGCTAAGTTTGAAACAGTTTGGGTGAAACATACCCTATTCTATGACCTAGTGATTGCACCTCTAAGTGAGTGTATCAGTGTATGCAAGCATGTGTTCATGAATGAGCGTATCTATATACACAAGGACTTGTTCATGAATGAGTGTATCTATCTACACAAGGACTTGTACTCATAGCACCAGTACCATTATCAGTCCAAACCAGATCACTCAAGCATCTATCAAGAAGGAAATGGAAGAGAACTTAAGTGGCTCTGTGGGTTAAACATCTGACTCTTGATTTCTGCTGTCTGGCTCTTGATTTCTGCTCAGGTCATGATCTCAGGTTGTGAGATCGAGCCATGCATCAGGATTGCTTTCCCCCAGCGGCAAGCTGAGGCCAACAAATTAGCTATTGTTCTAGGGTCAACACAAGGGCAAATAAATTTTGAGAGCATGGAACTGGATGTAAGCTTTAGGATATTATAAGAGAAAAACAGAACCCCCCCAAAAGTGTACAGAAATAAATCTAAGAAGTTGTCCATTTAAAATATATGTTATGAGGATGAACAACAGAAAAAGTGAGAGATTTCTCTATTTACTTTTCAGAGGTGTTGTCCAATATAATGCATACACTGCTTTAGATATGTTAATAAATTAGATTTTATGGGTTGATATGAAAACATAAGCAGCACATAAAATATGGACAATTTGGCTAACAGATTTTATGGGAAAATTTGTTAGGGATTATACCCCTTCTTCCCAAAACAGCATCTTACAGTGACCTTTTTAAAAATACTGTGTAAATTAGGGAAAACTTGTACTGTATTTAAATTCAGTTATTTCAAAGATAACATTAAATGTTAAAAAGGAAATTTTGTCCACATGTGTTATACTGGTTGCTTTTCTCTTTGATGCAAAGTGCAATATTTGCAAGTCTGAATTTCATGTGGTCTTCCTTGGAGGAATGGGTGCTCTCCTCCTCCTCAGGCTAATGCGTGAAAGGCAAAGTTAGCTAGAGAGTGACCAGGAGAAGGTGTGCAATTTTGAAATGTGCAGATGTGCCAATTTTACAATATAATTTTCAGCATATTTTCCTAAAAGCAAGTACATTTAAGGATTTATGATGCACCAGAACTTTTTTAAGTGAAAAAAGTAAATAAGCATTCGATATCTGGGAGCTGGTTAGGAATTCAGTGCCTCCCTTCCGTGAAATACTTAGTAACCATTGAAACTACAGGGTAGAGGTGCCTGAGTGGAGCAGTTGAGTGACCGACTCTTGCTTTCCACTCAGGTCGTGATCTCCGGGTCATGAGATCGAGCCCCACATCGGGCTCTGCATTCAGCATGGAGTCTGCTGAAGTATCTCTCTCCCTCTGTCTCTGTGCCTCCCCTCCATGTGCACATGCTCTCTCTCTTTCTCTCTACCCTCCACCCCCTAAAATAAATAAATAAATAAATAAATCTTTAAAAAAAATGAAACTATAGTGTGAAAACATTTGTTGATAGTGAAAACTGCTTTTTATTAAAGGAAACATGAAAAAGACTGAAGAATTTATAGAATTAGACCATAAGCTTTATATACGTGATTAGCAAAATCTGAGAGTTGTACATCAGATGATAGCAGTTATCTAGGAGGATAAACAATAGAAAAACTTCTAGTGCATTTTTAAATTTTTACAGTATGCAACAATTGTATATACTCGGCAAAAACATAGATCATGATTCTTGAAAACTGAAGGAGCATGAAGGAAAATCAGAAAATTATGTTCTCGTCCAATCATAAAACAGCAGGTTTTGTCAATAATTCTCAACCTGCCACTTCATAAATTAACAGTGAAAATGGTCCTTCTATACCGTTTTCCCAACTTTCTCATGAAAGGATCTAATTTCCGCATAAAATGATAGGGCATTATTTAAAACATCTTTGTAAAATGTATTAATTGTGGGAACAATCACACACTTTACATAATTCTGTTTCTCAAAGAATTCTATATTCAATTAGTAACCACAGGGGGAAATCAATGAAGATGAAAAGTGATTTTACAATTGGCCACATTCATTGAGAAATTAATAGCTCAATAATAGAGGCTTCCCTTGCTTGGGTACATATTTCAAGCCAGCAAATAAATTTCTTTTTTAAGAATTTTATATTCTATTCTCTGACACCCATCTGGGGTATTCATTCTGCCCCAAATATTTATTCCCTATTTATCTATTTATGTAGCTGTGCTACATATTTAACTAGAAGTGAATTTCTGTCTGAAATTGAATAAAGTACTTTATATGTTAGGGAAAAAAATACCCATTTTAGAGTAGATGCACTTAAGTAGGAAGGTCTGTAGTTTAGACTGAAGAAAAGGCAAATGGCATTTGGGAAAGAGGTTTTTAACTGATGTTATCAATTGCCCATTTTTTCAGCACTTGCTGAGATCCCAGTTGCTAGGGTTAGCCATTCAGACTGATACATCACACAGCCTCTGACCTCAAGGGGACAGCCTTTAGGAAGCCAAGCAATTATCATCTGGAGCAAAGCATCCTCTAATGGCAAGGAGCAGAGTGCAATGGAACTCTTAGGAAAAGTTTCCAGAAATGGCTGGGTTGCATGAATGAGAGAGTCACAGAAATAATTTTCTAAAGATGTTCAAACTGCTCAAAATACCACCTCATTCATAATCATAATCACAATCATTCAAACAAAAATGAGTTATCACTTCTGTTTATAAAATCTTTTTTAAAAAATAAGAATAGAATGACCTAAAATGCCCATTAGGGCATGCAAATTCATATGCTTATTCAAAGCAGGTTAATAGTCTTCAGAGTAGGAACTAAGCTAGAACTATGTCCATTTGATCATTTGAAGAAGCCAGAAAAGGCTTATTAAGAATGAACTTGGAATTACTGGCAGCAAAACAGACATAAGAAGCAAATCCAGGGCAGGGGGAATCTACATCCAGGCACAGTGAATTGATCTCAAATCCTTCCTCTTGTTTTATTTGTGGGCAGGGGGAGAGCAATCCCATTGAATCTCATTGTTGTTGTTGTTTCAAGTTTTTATTTAAATTCAAGTTAGTTAACATAGAGCATAACATTAGTTTCAGGAGTAGAATTTAGTGATTCATCACTTGCATATAATACCCATTGAATCTCATTCGAGATTACTTCAGGAGCTAAGATTTTCTGAGCCTGTTGCCAAATAGGAGGGAAGCTTTAAGAAGACAAGGAAAGCAATTGAGACTACAGCAGCAGAATTAATATAAATTAAGTACCCATCGTCTACTTCTATCCTTTTTGCTTGATTCTTATAGAAATATTCTTATGCATATGAGAAAATAACATTATAATCCTAAGAAGAAATTCTTTTTTACTAAAAACGAGGAAAGAGGCTGAAGCCAAGAGGTAGAAGGTAGGCAATCATACATGAATATGGATCTGACAAAATTCTTCACATAAAAAACATTCGTGAAAGCACAAGTTAGGAAATTATATAGAAAGTTATCCTAAGTCCTAATGTTTGGGTGCAAGACATAATTTAATAGAAATAAAATGTGAGCCAAGATTGAATCGATCACTGTCTGCAAAGGTTTTTATGATACTCTAATGACAATAATGTACAGAAGAGAAAATCTAAGAACACATCAAATCCCTGGAATTTGTGCATGCTTTCAGGTTTCATAAGTGTACAAAATATAGTTTAAATTCGTATTTCCTGCTTGGAAGCAGCAATTCTTATAGGGCATCTCAGTCAAAGCCCAGTGGGGTGTTCCATTAAATATAGTCATTTTTCAAATGTTGAAATTTTATGTTGAATCAATTTAACTTTTCTGTTAATATCCCATGATGTGGACCATTTGTCTTCTCTTCAGTCAAAATTACAGACCTTGCTACTCAAGTGCATCTGTTCTCTAAAATCACTCCACTCCTTTAAACGCTCACTCCTCTGGGGGACCAAAGGGCTGGCCCAATTCCCTGATTTGTATCTAAATTCAAAGAGCAGTGAGGAGGACGATGAACCATCTCCCCAATCTAATGTTTCCATCTGTATTGAGTGATGAAGGGATGGTGATTAAATGCATTGATGTAAATGGGTGCAATAGGGAAATTATTTTGAGAGAATTAAACTATTTTTACAGATGTGTATTCTCATTCTATCAGTGATCCATATTCTTTCGGAGGTATTCCAGCTTTTTGGTCCTTATAAGAAAGGGATGAGTGTTACCAGCTATGGAAGAAATAACATACAATAGGGCAGTGCCAGGTATGAAGGAATGAGATGTAACTAAATTTCCTCTGACTCCTTGAGTCATGGGAAAGAGAAGAGGAAGGGAAGGGAAGTTGTCCATCCTGTGTTCTGACTTCCCTGTTGAGGATGAAAGTTGGCAGATTGACGAGGAAGCTGACAGCAAAATTGTCTTGTGCTCTGGCTGTCCGCCATAAGCCAACTTCATCACAGGGGAGAGGTGGTGTCCTGGGGTTCGGCCAAGAGGAGACCTGACTGAACATCTTAGGACCTCATCCAATTCCCTCATGTTAGGGAGAGGATGCTGTATCTAGTGTAGTGTACAGAGGGGCTAATGGGCGAGTCAACAGCCTCCTGCTACTCATGAGAAATACAGCACAAGCAACAGGGAAAAGAGGGCCTGGTCAGCAAGGAAGAACAGTCCAGCTGCAAGGAACAGAATCCACTGTGAGCAGAGCGCTCAGAGACACACCTGACCAGTCACCTGAGTCAGTGACCTATGGTGACCTGACGGCAGCCTGAGCACCTGCCCTTGGCACTGTGGCCTCCTTCCTCTCACTGGGCAGTCGAATGACCTTTCTCACACATCTCTTCAACTTCAGAAGGAGGGACGAAAACACAAACCAGGAGCTTTGACACATCTACTTAGACATTTCTATAGCATCCAAAACAATTGAAAGAAAGAACCCATAATTTTTATTTCCCTCACCAAACATCTTGGCTGTCCCTTCATTTAGTAAATAATCCAATCAAGGCAGAAGTTGGAGAGCCATTCCTGATATCGTCTTCTTCCTCATTACTTTTATCTAAGCTACTGGCAGTTCTCTATGATTTTACCTAGAGGCCGTCTCAGACCCATCCAGTTCACTCTATCACAGCCCAAATCACTATCATCTTTTGTCTAAATTGATGTGTTAGCCTCCAAGGAATGGGCCAGCATTCAGGGCAATGACGCGGTAGATAAATGCAGACCATGAAATCAGACTGCCACAGCTCTCCTTTTAGCAATGAAGTGACACTGGGCAAGTTTCCAACCTTCTGAGGCAGTTTTTCTAACCATACATTGGAAAACAGTAACAGTACACACATATCCAGCTGAGGCAAGAATTAAAATTGCTCGTATGTGGAATGTGTTTAGAATACTGCCTGGTACACAGAAAATACCATAAAAATGCTCTTCTTCCTCTTTTTTCTTCCTCCCTCCTGCCGTCCCTCATTTCCTTCCCTCCTTCCTTTGTTAAAGTCTAATTCCTTGCATAGGCTGTTCACAAACTACTCCTCAGTTTACTCTTATGCTCCCTTTCAACTACTCTTCTCCAGTCACTCTGAAGTTTTTCGTCCCTTCCACCACCCCAAGCACATTTTGCTCCCAGTATCTGCTCACTGCTTATGTGTCTACCCAGGCAGCTCTGCCCCCCATTATTGGCAGCGTTGGTTGTATCTGACTTTCTTTTTATAGCTTAAATACAAAGTCTTCCAAAAATCTGGTTCAATTTCCCCTGAGTCTACCCCATACCTTTCATTTAAAAAATTAAATTTATTTTGGAATAATTTTAGATGTATTTAAAAGTGGCAATGAGAAAAGTGAAAGTCCTTGTAAAACTCTCACCCAATTTTCCCTATTAGTATCTTAGATAACCACGGTACATTTGTCTAAATGAATAAAACAGCATTAGTAAGTTATTATTAACTAAACTCTAGACTTTATTTGAATTCTGTCAGTTTTGCCGCTAATATCCTTTATATGTCTCCAATTAAGATGAGGTCATACCAGGGGCACCTGGGTGGTGCCGTAGGTTAAGCACCTGACTCTTGGTTTTGGCTCAGGTTGCGATCTCACGGTCATGAGATCGAGACCCACCGGGCTCCTTCTTCAGTGCAGAGTCTGCTTAAGATTCTCTCTTCCTCTCCCTCTGCCCTTCCCACTCGTGCTCTCTCTCTCCCTCTCTAAAATAAATAAATACATCTTCATCAAAGGTAAGAATTTAAGAAGAGTATTTATAAATTGGTATGAAAAAGAAAACTTCCTGAGAAAAACATAGCCCAAGACCATGAATAAATAGTTCAGAAAGGAAGAAGGGACAAAATAAAATTGGCCAATAAAGTCAACAAACATTAAGCACATTAATAAATGAATTCAAATAAAAGCAATAATAAAACACCTTTGCCATTTAACTAATAAGAAAATACAAAGAAATACACTAAATAGTTCTAAGGTTTGTTATTGCTATATGAAAACCAGTTCTCTAATAATCTGTATATTTATGCAAGCTTTGTAAAAGGCAGCTTTACAATATGTATCAATGTTAAAATGTGCATATCATTTTGTAGAAAGTGTATGTGTCTGTACATAGAAATATATATATATATGCACACACACATAAAGATTATCATTACAATTTTGCTTTTAATATCAAATAACTTCTCATTCTCATGTCCTCTCATAGGATATTAAATTAATTATGTACATCCATACAACAGATGAAGATATTTCCACTTAAAAATGGTTTGATTTTGTATGGTAATTGACATAATAAAGGACCATATCTTATGTCTGGATAAAAGAAAAGGCTCTTGAGAAGAGTGCATGCATAATATGATCCTTTTTTATTTTTGTTTGTATGCACAAAGAAGACATTTAAAATCACATTTACAGATGTTTTATCCTGGGTTTATTTTTGGGTGATATTTGGGTTTATTTTACCTCTTTTTATGTTCTTTAAATAGCTTAGAATTTTAATTATTTAAAGAGATAAGATTAAATAGAGATAAGAAAGAGAACCAGAAATGAATATGAAGAAGAATTTACAGGTTCAATGCACAAGAACCATTAATAGCCAATATGTGTATGAAAAGATATTCAACCTCAGTAATTATTAGGAAAATGTATATGATTTTCCCTCATCATTTGGCTGTATATAATTTTTTTAATGTGACAAAATCTAGTATAGAGAATGGTTATGAGAAGTATATAATTTCATACATTATTAGCACAGGATTTAAATTGATATCAGCTTTCTGGTTGGCAACTTTACATCTCTAGCAAAACAATTCAATAGCTTTACTGAGGTATAATTAATATATGAAAAAGTGTACGTATTTAATGTGTACAATTTGATGAGTCTGCAAAAATGCAATTCCAAATGATACCATCACCAAAATCAAGGAAATAGACATATTCAATTCTTTTGGTGGTTTTCCTTTTTCTTTTTCTTTCTTTTCTCTCTTCCTTTTTGGGGAGGGGGTAGTAAGAACACTTAACATGAGATCTAACCTTATTTAACAAGTTTTGAAGTGCATGATACTCTATTGTTTATTATAGGCTCTATGTTGTATAACATCTCTAGAACTTATTCATCTAGAATAACTGAAACTTTATACCCACTGAGGAATAAATCCTGATTTCCACCGCCAGTGTCCATATAATTTGATCTAGCAAGTCTTTTTCTGAGCATGCATCCGAAAGAACTACTTGCAATATGCACTAACAGACCTGTACAGCCAAGTTCTCTGTGGCATTTTGCAGTACTAAAATTTTGGACAGATATTAAATGGCTACTCTGACAAGAGCTCAGGAGACTGTTGCGTAAATAAACTACAGAAAGCTGGACAGCAGTTATGAAGTAATACGTTAGTGCTATATAAATTGAAAAGGAAATAGCTCCGAGATGTATAATTACATTGAAAATTAAGTTAGAAAACAGTACTCAGTTCCTCGTTGTAATGTGATTAATACAAATAAAAATATTTTTCTTAATTTTTAAATGTTTGGGAAGATACATGAAAAATGTTGAATATTTAACTCTAATGTAAGAAATGGGAAATAGAATACATAAGAATATTTTTAAAATATGTAGCTTCTTTATTTTTGATGATTTTACAAATAAAATATGATCCTATCTAAAAATATGTCAAATAAATAAAAAAGCTTCAAATAGTATTGAACACAGATTTTCAAAATGCCCATAATGTATTTACTTCTTTCCGTAATTGGATTTTCCTTCTTCTCTGACGCAGATGAAGAGGAAGGTCTAAGTTTCCATGATAAGAGAAAAACCAATTGCCTTACTCATAGCTTAGCTATAGCACATGGCACAAAACAGGCATTTAAAAATATTTGTAGAAGTAATTCACAAATAATTGCATTAATTAATTATACCAATTAACTATCTAATAAATGGAACATCCAAGAGCCTGGTGAGAGTATTGACCTGGACATAGCCAGTGTAGTACAAAAAGGTAGAATAGTTTATCGCTGCTGGTTACACAGTATTTCTACACTCAGGAAAATGTGCTATTTGTAGGATTCTCTCACATACTGAAATACTTTCTTATTAAAATAGGCCTTTATAAATATACGTCACTATAACATCTTTTATAAGAGTGCTATTAATGTTACACGGCATACTAAGCAGAATTTTGCAATAGTTTTCCTCATGAAAGTTCTTTATACATTGAAATGTTGGTACCCTTCTTTTACATAGCCTTAAAATTAAATTAAATTATATCCTTCTAAAGTGTATTAATTATAATTAATAGTTAAAGGTTGGAAAACAAAGTCTCTTAAAAAAATCAATATTACAAGTCCAATTATTTAAATGAGACTGAAAAACTGTAATTTTTTTTTACTGCTTAGTAATTGAGTAAAGAATGGAAGGTTGTCTTGACAACAGAAGATAGAAAAATAAAATGTTAATGAATAGCAATTGTTCTGCTCATTATAAAAAGTATTGACTATATAATATGTAAAACAAATACTTATTATATTTTTAAATCATATAATAACAAACACATATTTTCTTTTAATATATATCCCAAAGCATTAATTTTGATAATAAACTAATTGCTTCATGAACCAAATTAATGCGACTTATAGAGTACAAAGTTAAGTTTGCCATCTCCCTTAATCTTTCAATCATGAATGGCCAAGAGACCAAAAAAAAGGGAAGATCATAAGGGAAACTGATAAATAACATCCCTCTTTCCCCCATCCTAACACTTAAACCAATTGAAAATTGAAGAGTAAGGCAAGTAGAATACTGACATTCTTATAAAGCTTATAGTAGAGAGCATGACCTGGTTGCAAATCCACATGGACTTTTTTTTTTTTAAGATTTATTTATTTATTTGAAAGACAGAGAGGGAGGGAGGGAGAGCACAAGCATGTGCACATGAGCAGGGGGAGGGGGATAGAGTGAGGGAGAAGCAAAGAATCTCAAGCAGACTCCCACTGAGCAGGGAGTCTGACCCAGAGCTCAATCCCATGACCCCGAGATCATGACCTGAGCCAAAAACAAAAGTAGGTCTCTTAACTGACTGAGCCACCCAGGCACCCCTTAACACTGGACTTCTTAATATTATGCTATATTTGGCCATGTTAAGCAGTTAGACGATCAAAGTGCTTCTAAAATTGGAGTCTGCTCCTTAGAGAACTTGTTTCCAGAGGAGCAAATCACTGGGCACCTGACTACCAAGAAAAGAAGGAGCTGGTTTCTAACAGACCAGCTGCTTCCATCGCTCCAATCAGCTAAGTCACTCCTTTTCTCCTAGGGAAGTATAAAAAGCCACAAGCCAGTAGTGTTAAAAAGACTAGTGCATAGAAATATAAGGCATGGGGAAAACGGCCCCATTATAACATTCACCAATATTCCCAAGCATTTATCAAGGTGAGATTTAACCTCTCCACTGTTCACATAATTTTTTCTACATTCTTGGGGAGGTTATCTGTACCATGCCATTGCTAATCTGCTCCTACATTCACAAAGCCTCACTACCCCAAACTAACTAATCCACCTTTATGTATTTTCCAGGAATTTCTATTGGTTAGTAATTATTTACTCCCCAAAGTAATTATTTACTTCCTATGAAACATATATTTATCAATTCCAATGCTCTCTTTGCTCAAGACTAAATATTCCCTCCATATACTACATCTTATTCCAAATTGCTATACATAGCCCTTCAGAGACCTGGCATTTGAACGTTACATAAAATTACTTTATAAATGAAGCACAGCTACATAGAATTGCCAAAATTGTTAAATTCAGCTACAATAATTAAAGCTTCTTCAGGTGTTAAAATCCAAGGAAATTCAAACCCAAAATAGTTATCTCATTCTTGTAAATTAAAACAAAATTAAAAAAACGCATATCTTCACGTGCAAAGCAAACAAATCTGCCCCCATCCACCATTTTCTTATTCTAATAACTATTAACAGAAAGCCTCTCAATACCTGGTTGGCGGTGCTGTTCCCACAGCAACCGCAGCTGACTCTCACTGGGTGGGGATGAATCCTTCCAGTCTCAGAAGTTTAATTAGATCAGTGCCAAACCCCAGATGCATTGTTCACTTTTTTAAATGTCCAAATCTGTAAAATAATGTTATTTTCCCCATTCAGGACCCACAATAACCAAATTTAAAGCACATGTCACATTCCAACCCTGACAGCAATTACCCTGAGGAAAATTGTGATAGCAGAACGCAGTGCTTAGTTATGTAAGAGGACCTTTGAAGGGACTCAAGGGGACTGATTACTGAGGGGTGATTCAATTTGAAAAGAACTTTTCAAATTACCTATTTCTTCTTCAGTAAGCTCTGGTAGTTTGTGTCTGTCAAGAAATTTGTCCATTTCAATTATTATCAAACTGATTGGTATAAAGTTGTTCATAATATTATTTCCTCCTTTTCTATATATGTAAAACCTGTAGAGATGTCCCTGTGTCTTTCTAATATTGATAATCTGTATCTTTTTTTCACTTCACTCAGTGCATCTGGACAGAGGTTTATTGATTTTATTGATTATTTCCAAGAATCAACCACATTTGGTTTCATTGATTTTTTTTCTCTACTTTCAATATGGATTCCTACTCTTTATTATTTCCTAATTTCTTGATGTTTTAGGTTTATTTTGCTCTTCTTTCTCACTTCATTAGAAGGGGGATTAGCTTGTTGATTTAAGACTTTTTTGTTTTATATTCTGAGCAGTACCTACAATAAATATCATTATAAAAGCTACTTTTGCAGCATCCCACGAATTTTGGTAATCTTTTTCATTTTATTCAATTCAAAACATTTTATAAGTTCCTTTTTGACTACCTAACTCTTTAATCTGTAAGTTATTTAGGAATTTGTTATTTAATTTCCAAATATCTGTGTATTTTCCCTGAATATCTTTCTGCTATTGATTTCTAACGTAATTCCACTGTAATCAGAGAACATACACTAAATGGTTTCAATTTTTTTAATTTTTTGAGGTTTGTTTTAATAGCTCAGAATATGGACTTTCTTTATTTTCTTTCTTTAAAGATTTATTTATGTATTCCAGAGAGAGAGAGAGAGCATACACATGTGTAAGCATACATGAGTGGAGGAAAGGGGAGGAGGAGAGAGATTTCTCAAGCAGACTCCCCACTGAGCATGGAGCCCAACATCGGACCTGATCACAAGACCCTGAGGTCATGATCCTAGCCGAAATCAAGAGTTAGCCACCTGGGGCGCCTGGGTGGCACAGCGGTTAAGCGTCTGCCTTCGGCTCAGGGAGTGATCCCGGCGTTATGGGATCGAGCCACATCAGGCTCCTCTGCTATGAGCCTGCTTCTTCCTCTCCCACTCCCCCTGCTTGTGTTCCCTCTCTCACTGGCTGTCTCTATCTCTGTCAAATAAATAAATAAAATCTTAAAAAAAAAAAAAAAGAGTTAGCCACTTAACTAACTGACTACGGACTCTGGGGGAATAAGCACCTCCAGAACATGGACTTTCTTGATGAATTCTCCATGTGTACTTGAGAAGAATGTGCATCTTACTTAATATTGTTGTTATGTAAACGTCAGTTGGGTTGCGATTGTCTGAGGGTGATGCTTGGGTTTTCTACTCCCTTAAGCAATGTCTATCTACTTGTTTTATGATTAGCCAAGAATGGAGTGTTGGAGGCTCCAAATACAAATGGTAGGTTTAACTATTTACATTTTCAGTTCCAGATTTATGTATTTTGAGGCTATATTGTTAGATGCATACATATTATGAGTGTATGCCTCCCTGGTAAATCAGCCTGATTGATATTATGGAATGTCCCTACTATTTCTAACAACATCCCTTGCTCTGAAGTCTACTTTGTCATATATATTCTCCACTTTCTTTTGATTAGTGTTCGCATATTATCGTACTTATCTATTTCTTTTTATTTAAAATAGGCTTCTTTTTCACAATGAGATTGTGATTTTTAATGTAATCTGACAACCCCTACATTTTAATTAAAATTTTTAAAACTTTTAATATAATGTGATTATTAATAGGGTTGGATTGCAACTATGATCTTCCTAGTTGCTTTCTATTTATCTTATCTCCCCTAGGTGCTGCAATTCTTCTGCATTTTTTTTTTTGGATTTGTAATTTTTAGTATTTAGTTTTATCTCTACTTTTAGCTTATTATTTATACTTCCTTTTATTTTTAATTGATGCTCTCTTCTTTATAATATGTGACTTAGTAAAATCTATTTTCTAATGGGACACCTGGGTGGCNCACCTGGGTGGCACAGCGGTTAAGTGTCTGCCTTCGGCTCAGGGCGTGATCCCAGCATTATGGGATCGAGCCCCACACCAGGCTATGAGCCTGCTTCTTCCTCTCCGCTATGAGCCTGCTTCTTCCTCTCCCACTCACCCTGCTTGTGTTCCCTCTCTCGCTGGCTGTCTCTATCTCTGTCAAATAAATAAATAAAATCTTTTAAAAAAATCTATTTTCTAAAAATACTAAAACACTTCACATAGAGTGTAAGAATCTTAAAACAGTTTACTTCCAATCCATTCCTCCTATTCTTCTGCTATTTCATGCATTTACTTTTATGTTATAAATTTCAAATGCATTGTTAATATTTTTTTTTGTTCTAGACAGTCATTTTCAAAGCAGTTAAATTTTTTTAAATCTCTACTTTAAATTTTGTGCTTTTTTTTTTTCCAGGTTCATTGTTTTAATAATAGTTACTATCCACATATACAGCATATCAGTATTTTTTGTGTGTGTGTGAAATCTTTTTTTTTAATTTTATTATATTATGTTAATCACCATACAGTACATCCCCAGATTCCGATGTAAAGTTTGATGCTTCATTAGTTGCGTATAACACCCAGTGCACCATGCAATACGTGCCCTCCTTACTACCCATCACCAGTCTATCCCATTCCCCCACCCCCTCCCCTCTGAAGTCTTCAGTTTGTTTCTCATAGTCCATAGTCTCTCATGTTTCATTCCCCCTTCTGATTACCCCCCTTTTCTTTATCCCTTTCTTCCCCTACCGATCCTCCTAGTTCTTATGTTCCATAGATGAGAGAAATCATATGATAATTGTCTTTCTCTGCTTGACTTATTTCACTTAGCATTATCTCCTCCAGTGCCGTCCATGTTGCAGCAAATGTTGAGAATTCGTTCTTTCTGATAGCTGAGTAATATTCCATTGTATATATGGACCACAGCTTCTTAATCCAGTCATCTGTTGAAGGGCATCTCGGCTCCTTCCATGATTTGGCTATTGTGGACAATGCAGCTATGAACATTGGGGTGCATATGGCCCTTCTCTTTACTACGTCTGTATCTTTGGGGTAAACACCCAGTAGTGCAATGGCTGGGTCATAGGGTAGTTCAATTTTTAACTTTTTAAGGGACCTCCACACTGTTTTCCAGAGTGGCTGTACCAACTTGCATTCCCACCAACAATGTAGGAGGGATCCCCTTTCTCCACATCCTCTCCAACAATTGTTGTTTCTTGCCTTGTCTATCTTTGCCATTCTAACTGGCGTAAGGTGGTATCTCAGTGTGGTTTTGATTTGAATTTCCCTGATGGCTAATGATTTTGAACATTTTTTCATGTGTCTGTTAGCCATTTGTATGTCTTCATTGGAAAAGTGTCTGTTCATATCTTCTGCCCATTTTATGATTTGTTTATTTGTTTCTCGTGTATTGAGTTTGAGAAGTTCTTTGTAGATCTTGGATACCAGTCCTTTATCTGTGGTGTCCTTTGCAAATATATTCTCCCATTCTGTGGGCTGTCTCTTAGTTTTTTTGACTGTTTCCTTGGCTGTGCAGAAGCTCTTTATCCTGATAAAGTCCCATAAGTTCATTTTATCTTTTATTTCTCTTGCCTTTGGCGATGTGTCGTGAAAAAGGTTGCTCTGGCCGATGTCATAGAAGTTGTTGCCTATGTTCTCCTCTAGAATTTTGATGGATTCCTGTCTCACATTGAGGTCTTTCATCCATTTGGAGTTTATTTTTGTGTATGGTGTGAGAGAGTGGTCAAGTTTCATTCTTTTGCATGTAGCTGTCCAATTTTCCCAGCACCATTTATTGAAGAGACTGTCTTTTTTCCACCGGATGTTTTTTCCTGCTTTATCAAAGATTAGTTGCCCAAAGAGCCGAGGGTCCATTTCTGGGTTCTCTATTCTGTTCCATTGGTCGATGTGTCTGTTTTTGTGCCAGTACCATGCTGTCTTTGTGATCACAGCTTTGTAGTACAGCTCGAAATCCGGCATTGTGATGCCCCCAGCTTTGTTTTTCCTTTTCAACAGTTCCTTGGAGATTCTGGGCCTTTTCTGTTTCCATACAAATTTAAGGACTATTTGTTCCAGTTCTTTGAAAAATGTCCTCGGTATTTTGATCGGGATAGCATTGAAAGTGTAGATTGCTCTGGGTAGTATGGACATTTTAACTATGTTAATTCTTCCAATCCATGAGCATGGAATATTTTTCCATCTTTTTATGTCTTCCTCAATATCTTTCAAAAGTGATCTATAGTTTCTAGGATATAGGTCCTTTACGTCTCTGGTTAAGTTAATTCCAAGGTAACGTATGGTTTTTGGTGTTATTGTAAATGGGATGGATTCCCTAATTTCTCTTTCTTCAGTCTCGTTATTCGTGTATAGAAATGCAACTGATTTCTGGGCATTGATTTTGTATCCTGCCACCTTACTGAATTGTTCTATAACTTCTAATAGTTTGGGAGTGGATTCCTTTGGGTTTTCCATATAGAGTATCATGTCATCTGCAAAGAGAGACAGTTTGACTTCTTCTTTGCCGATTTGGATACCTTTGATCCCTTTTTGTCTTCTGATTGCTGTTGCAAGGACTTCTAGTACTATGTTGAATAATAGTGGCGAGAGTGGGCATCCTTGTCGTGTTCCTGATCTTAAGGGAAAGGCTTCCAGCTTTTCCCCATTGAGAATAATGCTTGCAGTAGGCTTTTCATAGATGGCTTTTATGAGATTGAGAAATGTACCCTCTATTCCTACACTCTGAAGGGTTTTAATCAGGAAAGGATGCTGTATTTTGTCAAATGCTTTTTCTGCATCAATTGAGAGGATCATATGGTTCTTGAGTCTTTTCTTGTTGATATGATGTATCACATTGATTGATTTGCGAGTGTTGAACCATGCTTGCATCCCAGGTATGAATCCCACTTGGTCATGATGGATAATCCTTTTAATGTACTGTTGGATTCTATTAGCAAGGATCTTGTTGAGGATTTTGGCATCCATATTCATTAGAGAAATCGGTCTGTAATTCTCCTTTTTGAGGGGGTCTTTGCCTGGTTTGGGGATCAAGGTAATATTAGCCTCATAGAATGAGTTTGGTAGCTTTCCTTCTGTTTCTATTTTTTGAAATAGCTTTAGGAGAATAGGTATTATTTCTTCTTTGAATGTTTGGTAGAATTCCCCAGGAAAACCGTCTGGGCCTGGAGTTTTATTATTTGGAAGGTTGTTTATCACTGACTCAATTTCTTCATAGTTAATTGGCCTATTTAAGAAATCTATTTCTTCCTGTTTCAGTCTTAAAGGAAGTATTCAACAAGTGGATATGACAATTATTAAAATTTTGTGCTTTCAAAATCTCTTTATTTCTTTCTGTAGATCCAGCTATTCCTCATACCTTCTGCTTGAAAAATTTCTTTTAAAATTTCCTGTAGTACAGGTCTGCTGGCAATGAATGTATCAGTTTTTATTTGCCAGAAAAACATTTTTACTTTGCCTTCAGTTTTGAAATATATTGAAAAGGAAAAAGAATAAAGGAAAATAAAGAAATTGAAATCTATATTAATAGCTTTCGTTTTTATCGTTTACCACCTTATGTCACTCTATTAACTCAAGGTTTTCAGAATTTCTGACAACAATTCTGCTGTCATTATTGTCTCATTCTTCTGTACAAAATGCCTTTTTTTCCCTCTGACCACCTTTAAAATTTTATTTTTCTTTTTGCTTTCAGCAGTTTTTCAATGTCATATTTAGGTTTTGTTTGTTGTTTCATCCTAAGCGTTTTATGTCTGTCATTTGATGTCTTTCATTATATTTGGAAAATCCTCAGTGATTTCTTCAAATATTTATCCCATCCTATTCTCTCTCTCTTATCCTTCTATGACTCCAAATGTGTGTATATTACACCATTTTACATTGTCCCACCACTCTTGGATATCCTACTTTGTTTATTATATTTTAATTATTTGTCTCTTTGTATTTTAATTTAACATTTCAACTGATATATCTTCAAGACTACAGATTCTTTACTCAACTGCATAA
Organism: Ailuropoda melanoleuca; assembly: GCF_002007445.2. Taxonomy (NCBI): domain Eukaryota; kingdom Metazoa; phylum Chordata; class Mammalia; order Carnivora; family Ursidae; genus Ailuropoda; species Ailuropoda melanoleuca. The sequence goes on from NC_048220.1 coordinate 137,749,015, forward strand.
CTATGTAGAGTTTTCAGATGAGCCCATCAAAGGAATTTTTCATAGATGAAGCACTTCCCTTTGTCAATTTCTTATCATTTCCATTTCTGTGCTAAAATTCCCCATCTGTTCATGCCTATTGTTTACCTTTTCTACTAGATCTTTAGCATATGACTCATAGATATTTTAATTCCTGATTGACAGTTCCAACATCTGAGTCTGGTTCTGCTAATCTGCTAATCTTGAAAATGCTTTTCTTTTTCCTTTGCTTTTTTGTGCCTTGTAATTTTTGATAGATTGACTTTTCCCCAGTAATTGAACTTTTGTTTCAGTTGGGCTTATCAATTAAAGTACTCTTGACTACATAATTCTGATGCAGCTAGCTCCTGTTCCACTCATTCCTGGCTAAGGCTGGCACATATGTTGTTTATAGACAAGCCACAGCAGACTGAACACATTAAGTGAGGTATTTTATTAATACCCTGAACAAGTCTCCTGCTATTGGCTTAAGACCACACATGCCTTGCCCTCCATTTTCGTAAAGTCTGAATGTATATACAGCCACTGTAAAAACAGCCCCTCAGCTATATAAAAACATTTTATTATTTTGTACCATAATATCACAATCTTCCTTAACTCAATAAGTCACTTGCTTAGATATTCTGCATAAAATCTAAATATAAATATGGAAACCACAACAAAACAGTAGTGAACATGACATAAAACATAACATAAATGTTTCTGAACCTTAAAAGTGCAAACATGTTGCCTTTGTGCATATTTACCTGACAAAGTATGTTTCTTAGCCCAGACAATAATTTCATTTAAAGTATCTTGTCATTCTAATAATTACAGGATAATACAATAAGAGACATACTTTAGGGTAAGTTTTTCTAAATAATTTTACCTTATCAGTCCATTTTCAAAAGGTTTTACTTTATGTGAATTTTCAAAACAAGAAAAGAATTAACTAGTTTTGATCAAATCAAATTGTGTAATTTGTTATTAAAGTTTTTTAAGCTTTGAAAAATTAAGAAATACTTGTGATAATGTTGATCCATGGTGGTGATTAGTAGAGAATAAAATAAATTATGACTACCATACAGAAATTTTCATTCACAGAAGTTATTTTTTTAAGTGTCACTTATTCAGTTGTTCATATGGCTGGTTTCTTATTCATTCAGCTGTTATTTTAAAATAGGCGAAGTCATTATTACTTGAAGGTATGCACAGGTAGATAGATAAATGCAGATAGTCAAATGTAGGCAATAAAATGCATGCATATACACAGGCATACCCGTGCATACACACACACACACAGGCACACACACACAAATTCTCAGTTTAAATAATCCAAGAGATAACATGATAATGGTTGTGACCATAGCACTTGATTTAGTTTGAGTCCTGCCTCTACTGCAATTGTCTTCAAACCATAGGTTCCTCAATAAAAGAAGGTTGATAATATCACGTGGTTCATAGGGATATGATGATTATTAGGTGGCATAATCCATTTAAATTGTTTGGCAATTTGTAAATCTTTGTACAGTCCCTGAAACCATCATTAATACTAGTTTTTCTAAACATCATTATAGCTATCCATTGGAAATCACATATGTAGCAGCCACTATGTTAGCCTCTGGATGCAAAGTTGAACATCATTTCCAACCCTCAGGTTAACCACAGTCTACTAGATGAAGGGAATATGTCTAGCTAAAAATAGAGAGAAAGTGGGTATTTCTTTCTTCTCTGGGAAATAAACCCGGGAAGGTTTAGCAAGGAAACTGTAGCTTAGAAATCTACCTGGATTGAATAGATAAAGTTGACTGTGAGAATTTTGACAATTCAGGGAAATAAATTTCCTTTGGGGCTAATATTTAAAATAGTTAAGATTTTATCCCACCAGCCTAATGATTGTTTTGAAGAGTTTGAGCAGTTATCTAGATAATCATATTTGAATTTCAGGAAAGTATTTTGACAGCAGTATGCTTCAAAGATACGAGGCATTTGGTTTGTCAGAAAAGACCATGCCTAGTCAGAATGTTGAATGGAAAGGTCAGGATCAGGGAAGTGGCAATGGGAATGGTGAAGAAGAATTTGAATCAAGAGTTTAGGACAAAAACACCAATATTTTGTAAACAACTGGGTATCAATGTGAGAAAATAAGATGTCTGGATTAACTCTAAGTTTTCTCTGTGGAGTAATTGAGTGGATGGTGGTTTCACCCACTAAGTAAATGTGATACTAGGTTAGAGAGGAAAATTAAAAACTTGTTTTACAAATGCTGAATTTCAGAAAGCTATGTCACATCCTCATAGAAATGCTCAGTAAGCAAGAGAAAGTATAAGATCTGAGACTTCAAGACTCAGATCCAAGCAGTTACCAGAAATTTTTTTAGATCAACAGCAAGATCTGCAAATAGAATAGGCATAATCCCAAAGAAATATGAAAATATAGGTTAAAATATAATTACTCATGGCAGACATTTTGGTTGCCTCCAAAATAGCCATTCCTCGTCAGGTGACCAGTCCAGCCAGGCCAAATTTCCCAGTCTCTCTTGACAGTGAAGATCAGAAATGAGCATGTGACTGATTCTGATGTTGAGGTGTGAGGGGGAATGTGATGGTGGGATTTAAGGGAAAGTATTTCTTAATCCTAAGAACAAGGCATAGTAAGAAACAGTCTTTCTCTTCTGTCTTTGGGATATGAGCCTCAAAATGCTATAGTTATCTTGCTATAAGATCAAGAATAAAGTCAACATGAAAAATACCAGATTTGAAAATCAGAAAGAATCTGTTTCCACCAACGTGGGGGTCATTTTGGATTGCCTTTGATGGGAGGTAATGAGTATCTTTACTATTCAAGTCATTTTGATTTGGAGCTTCTGTCATTGAAGTTGAAATCTTAATTACTGATTGTGATGGTTAATTTCATGTGTTAACTTAACTAGACTGGTGACAAGATATTTTTTTAAACACTTGTCTAAATGTTTCTGTAAAGATTTTTTTTAATGTGATTAACATTTACAAGCAGTTTAACCAAAGCAGATTACCCTCCATAATGTCTGTGTGCCTCACCCAATCAGCAAAGGCCTTCAGAGCAAAGACTGAGATTTCCCGAAGAAGGAATTCTGCCTTCAACTATAACAAAGAAATTCTGCCACAGTTTCCAGCCTTCAGACTCAAGACTGCAACATCAGCTATTACATCAATCTCCAATCTGACAGTTAACCTACAGATTTTGGTCTTGCCTGTCCAAATAATCTTATGAGCCTGATCCTTAAAATAAATCTCTTAATATATATGGATTCTACTAGCTCTGTTACTTTGGACAAGTCTGACAAACACACTGATGCAGTAAGTCTATTTTGTAACTAGCAATATCATTTTAAAATAATAGATAATAATGATAATTGATAGATAATCAAAATAATTACATCAAATCTATTGTCTGGTTCTTTCTTCTATGAAATAACCTGTGTTTGGCATGGTCCAGAGAACTAACAGATTTAAATAATCTTAACCTTGATTCATTTTATTAAATACGTAAATACCTATTCATTTGAGACATTCATTTAGCATTTTCAAAAATACTCAGTGAATATTTATATGACTATTTTTAACTTAAACTGAACAAGGTCTATTTTGCTTAACCTCATTTATTTTGAGTTCTCTGGATCTGGGTAAATCTAACATTTGTTCTTTTATAATGGCGGGATTATCGTACCTACTTTTGTTTAGTACAAAAGTGTTTTCTCACAGTAAAATTAAAACAATGAAAATATGTATCGAATTATGAGATAATATAATCTTAAACTCACAAATAAATTTTTACTATCACTTGTTGTCAAGGAAACCACTTTTTATGCCCTTGTGTTGAATTACTAAAAGGAAAAGTTTTTTTAATGCAAATGCTTATTCCTATCTCACTTTGTATGCTGCATTAAATTAATCATTATAATTTATATTTGATGAAGCTATTTTAAAGTGTTTGCCAATAAAACACATGAAAAATAGAACACAAATAAAACAACTATGGCCATGATATAGGCATTATCATGAGAAAAAAATCTATTACTTATCAATTGAAAGATGTGTGACAATAATTATATATGCCTGTTATGAAAAATACTATAAATTTGAGTGAATATTGAGATATGGTGTTGTAACATGCCATGTGAGTTAAGTCTCAAGGCAAAAACATTTTGTCAAAAGTGATGGGATATAAATATTTGACAATAACTACAAGGCTTAAACAATTTTATTTATGGAGGCCTAGGAATCATTAGAATATTATAAATTCTTCATGAAATCAGATCTATCTTCCATTTGCCTGGCTGGTCTCAGTCTGAAAGAACATCATGTATATATTGAAAGGTACTAGTAACCAAAATCCTCAAAAAAGAGAAGACTATAGAACAGGCATTTTACACATCCATCAATAATGTTTCATGGCAAAGTTAAATCAAAATATATTGAACAAATTTTAGTGTTTAAATGAAGGTATATGGGCATAACAGAAGCACATATTTAGAAGAAGTTGTGGAAAGCCATAACACCTTGATTGCCTTTGTCTTAAATTTCAACATTTTAAAATTTTGGAAGTGTATTTATTCCCATTAAATATAAGTTCATCGTCTAATGTATGCTGAGAATGATGCTAAATGGTAGAGCAGTGTGGAAGCATGCAAGTGTCTGTCTTCTGATGCAGTGGGGAGCATGACAAGGAGCACTGGGAACCTGGGATTGAATGAAGAGCACATAGACATATGCAGACACTGCAACTTTGAAATAAAACAACCAAACAAAATGAAAATTGGACTACTGATCTGGCAATAATTGGGTGGCAAGAAACACTGTGGATAATGTGTCACTTGTGAGAAATAACAGTGAAGTCACCAAGTCCGTATGGACCCGGATATGCAAATGCACACCCTCACACCCAGAGAGACACACTCAAACACACACACACACACACACACACACACTGAGATTTCCCAGCATCAAGCAGCCATTAGTGTTTTTAATATTCACCTCAATTAATTTTGTCCTGTGATGCATACGAAGTGCTCTAAATCAGAGACAGATTCTAATTATTTACTTAAAAAATGACCACATGGTTCCCCATCCCCCAATTCTTATCCTGGGTCAATACATTAAAGGGCAGGTCTAATGTCCTATGCATATAAGGTCATATGTCAGTGTCATAAAAAAGGATGAAGAAAAAAGTGAATTTTCTCTGCTTACAGAGGGGAGAGAGGCAGCTGCTCTCTCCTTCCTGAAGAGGGCTTCTTGGAAATGTTACAGGGCTGGGCTCTTACTCCAACTCTTTAGTTATTTATAAATGAATCTCTCCGCGAGCCAGATAAATTATGTGTCTCCAGGCACATATGTCTCCAGCACCCCTGTCATGATTCCTTCTTGAAAGATTGAGATGTGCAAATCTCTCTGTGTAGTTCTCACAGTCTACAGAGTTGTAAATGAATTTTAATTTGCTTACTCCTTAGCCCAGGATCCCAAGTTTCATCAAATGAGTTCAGAAAACCCTAACTTTCAAAATGTAAAGATTTTTCTTCTGTATTATCCACAACAATGAAACAGCATAATTGCACACTGTAATGAAAACTGAAGAGAACAGTAATGAGGTACTGGGATAAAAATGAAATGGGTAGAGTGTTTCTAATTGGTCAAAAGAAACATACCCGAGGACTAGTTTCATGTAAACTAGTACATGAAAGTAGAAAGGAGCAGACGGTGATCCATTACACAGAATTAATACCAAATGAGAGAATTCCTGAGGAAGGAGAAGGTTTGGCATATATAAAATTTAAAATAATGTTATTAGTAATAATCAAAATCATTGTAAATGAGATGAGGGGAAATAGCTGGGTAGGTCTCATTCTGCAAGGTTTTCAGAGAGTGATAAGGTGTTGTATTTTATTTTATGTACAATACACAAATAGTAAATATTTATTGGTTTCAGAAATTGCAGTAATATCACCCTTCATGTCAGGCATCACCTTGCTTTGTACGTGGTGTTATTCACTTAACAAAAATTCATAATTTTGGTGTTGCCAAATCATTCAATGATTATCATTGTATTTAGTGCTTGAATGTTTTGATTAAGAAATTCTTCCCCATTTGAAGTAAGATAGATTGTCTCCCATGTCATGTTCCTTATGTTTATATTGCATACTTTCACACTTAATTCATTAATATTTTGAGGTATGTTTTTATAGGTGGTGTGAGATAGGGATATAATTTTCTCCATGCAATTAGCTGAATATCCTAATAACACCACTTATTCCTAGATTCCACCAAAGGGTAAGGTCTGCCACAAGTGTGGGGTAACTATGTCTGAACTCCTTATATTAATCTCTCTCCTTTATTTTTTAATTCTCATATCAGTACCATATTACTATCATTACCATGACTTTATAATATGTGCTAATATCTGGTAAAGCAAACTTTGCCCTTTGGGAATATTAACATCTTTATGATATTATATGTCTGTAATTACTCAGATATTATGTCATGCCCTTGTACTAAGTATTTGTAGTTGGATCACTTAACCTCCTTCATAACATAACCACAACTTTTTTGTCTGGGCATATTGCCTCTCAAATAAAAGCCTATATTTTCTAACTTTCTTAGCAAGTAGGAGAATTTCTGAATACATTGATGTAAGTAAAATGCTGTGTTCATGTCTTTCTATTGTCTTTCCTTCTGACTGAAATATGACTGTGATATCTACAGCTCCAACAGTCACCTTGTCAAAATAGTATTGAAAATCAATATGCTGCAAAATTTATGAGAAATAGATTTTTGACAACTCTCCTGGTTTCTGTTCTAGTGATTTCCTTAATTTTTCTATCTCTTCTTCTGTCAACTTTATTTATTCATGTTTATCTATTTAATTTGTGGTACCAAATTTAATTGTAGATTTGAGCCAATTGTTTCTAATAATTCTTTGAATTTGCCCTGTATTTATAACTCCTTTATAAAGAAATTGTATTGCATAACTTCTGTATACAATAAACATAAGGAAAAGTTTTTTAATGAAAATTTCATGACTTTATTCAGAAGTTTTGAATTGTTTGAAGAAAAATTGTAATCAAAGCTATCTAAGGCAAAAATAATATTTGACATTCAAAACACACTATAATCCCTTTCATAATATTCTGTATTTATTGATTTTGTCACTCTTTTAATTTTTTCAGTATAGTTAACAATGTTACTTTGATTATTCTTCTTTATCATAATTCTATACTTCTTCCTTTATTAATTCTTCAGAACATCTAAATGTCTATCTCTTTCATTCATTTTCTTTAAAAACCATTATTTTGTTTTTCATAATTTCTATTATGAATAAAAATTCTTCTGTTAACTTAGAATTAATTTATGCCTTAGTATTTATTAAGTCCTGTGACTATCTTTTCCTATATTTATCTTTCTATTTTACTTTCTTCTTAAATAGAAGGCATTATTTATTTACTTTCTTTTTTCAGGTTAATAAAAAAATAAGACTAACAATTTCTTCTGAGCACCACTTTCATTGTGCTTTTCAGGCTTAAATATAGAGTACTTTATTTGCCTTTCTACATTTTAAAAATTTACAAGTGAAATATAAAAGACTTTATATGGTGATAACTTCTATGGAGAAAAACAAGCCATAAAAAAGACATAGAAAATAGTTAGGAATCATAACTTTAGTTGGAATTATCATGAAAGCCCATTAAGATGTGGCACTTCAGCAAGAACTTAAAGGAGATAAGGGAGCAATGCATATGCATATTTTGGTAGTAAGCATCACTGGCGAAAGAGACAGCTAGTGCAAAGACCCTGAGGTAGGAACATTCCTAGACAGTTTGAGAAAACACAATGCAGGTCATTGCTTTGTCAGTGTTGACTATTAACAGGAACCTTTTGTTTTTTACTTTGACAGAGATGGGAAACTACTTCTGACACAATCTGACAAACATTTTTAAAAGGGAAACCCTAAACTCTAGCTATTGTGTTGAGAATCCACTGGGTCAGCATTGGGAGTGGGAAGTGAAGAAATTGATGGGAATGTCTTGGATTAGGCTGGTAGTGGTAAAGACAGTGAGAAGTGGCCTTAATTAGATACATTTTAAAGTATGAATAAAATGGGGTATAAAAGAACAGAATAGAGACACAGTTAAACTTTCATAGAATCAACAGACCCATAGTCCCCCTGATGGTGAAAAATTTTCTGAGAGAGTTGGAAAGAAAGAGTGAAGATTGGAACAGATGCTTGAAATTGAGAAAATAAAAGGTTTGCTGTTATAGATAATGACAAATGTGGTCTATGTCCTGAGATGAGTTGCTGAGTGAGGAGGGTACGATCATTCAAGAAACTGGGGGTACGGGGTTTCAGGAGGTTCATCTACCAATAAACTGAAATTACCAAACAAATAAGTCTAAAGTTTTACAGAAGAGAGGAAGTGATGGTGATAAAACCCTCATCAAATAAAGATGATTTAACTAAGTATAGGAGGTAACTGTAACAGGTGGATAATTCTATGGTACACCCAATGACGTGAGACTCAAACCTTGGAATGGGGCTCAGAAGGAAAGAAGTGAGATAGATTAGGAAGTGGCCAGAATATCTATCTACTTCACCTCCAGGCCAATTAATCAGAAGTATGGAAGAGAAAACAGCCCTTACTGGAGGGGACTGTAGAGGAAGCAATGGCTGTGGCAAAGAACCCACTTCTAGTTAAAAGAAAAAGTCAGAGAGAAGCAGTTGAGAACAGAGAGTGTGTGCTGATGATGAACAGTGAGTTCTAGAGGATGTTTGGAAAGGACTCAGGAGTCTGGAAAAGATAAAATAAGGAAAATGAGGCAGGGAAGTGTTGAGGCATAGGGAAGTTGGACTGCAGGAGATGGAGGCCGACATAGAGTCCTGGGCTTATCACGGTGACATCCATGTGACTAATCTTCATGGTCTTGCTATGGCAGAGGAGATGGTAATGCTGTGATTTTTGAAGGAAAGAGTGCAGTGGGGACTTGTCAGGAGCACCCAGAGTCCCAAAGCCTTCTTTTCCTTCCTACCAACAATGTAAAGCTGGGAAAACAGCTTATTTAGAGTAATTAGATCTAGAGTTCCTTCTCAAGGGGTCATCCCCACCCCAACAGCATGGGCAGCAACACCCAGAAACAAATTAGAAATGTAAATCTTTCAGTTCCAAACCAGACTTACTAAATCGAAAGCTCTGGTGTCCAACACAGTCATCTGTGTTTAGTAAGCACTACAGGTGATTCTGATGTACATAAATAGCTATTTAAGAACAACTGTCTTAGACCCTAAGTTCTGGGCTTTCCCCTACTTGATTTATCCCCATGGTGATCTACAGGTCAGTGTTCATGGCAGATGCATGTGATTCTAGGAGTTGTGCTCTAACGAATGCATCATATTTCCTCATAATAGCTTAGTTTGTTATAAAATATTTTAAAGAATTTCAGTGATATTGCCATAGAAGGAATAATTTATAGATATCATTGAAACTCATCCAGAAGATTAAAAACTAAAACTATTGACTATTAATTCTGTTGAATTTAATTTCCTAAATAAAATGAAAATACTTTTGTTGAAACAAATACATGTATATCCCCCCAAAATAAAATTGATATTCCTTCAGATATATGGAGACTTGAAATTGAAAATTAAACCATATTTCTAGAATAATGAAAATATCAATATATAGCATCTTATAAGGAAAAATCAAAGAGAACCACAGGTTATTGAAGCTGAATAGGATTCTTTCATAAAATTCAACAAAATTTGATAAAAACATTTGTTAATCATCCAAAACTTTTCTTTGAATGGTTGCATTCAATTTAGATAACATATACACTTTATACTACACGTTTTATACAATAAAATGGCTAAATACAGATGTTTAACCCATCTGTTATAACAGAAAAAAACTCCTTTCAAAACTGTGACTGAAAAGGTAATTAATAAATGGATAAAATGGAAATGGAGTCATTACTATTAATTTATGTTTGACTCCACATGAAAAATTGGCAGATTTCAGATCTCATTAGTATTATTGAGACTGTTAAAACAGAAAAAAATCAGTTTTTCATAAAATATTAGCAGACAAGCTCACTCAATAAAGAAGCAGGCTAGATTAATCAATTCATTATTCAACAAATTCATTCAGCTACCCAGTCCTCTCTATTAGCGCTGGGCTTATGCAAAGCTGGTGCTTCTGCATTTCAGACACTCACACCCCCAGTAGTATAGTGGCTCTATGAGACATTCCTGTCCACTCATCTATCCATAAGAAATGTTCCACCTTCCTTAGTGTGACATCTTGATAATTAGGATTTATATGTTTGGGCTTTCAATATTTTCAGTCATTATGATTTGCCTATTTTGCACTATGATACTTAAAATAAGAAACATATATTTGGTCTTCCTCCCCATTCCTGACAGAACTCCTAAAACCCTTGGAATTTCCTAAGTGATGAGAACCATAAAGGGGTCTTTTTCTACGTTAATGAGAGGACTTTTGGAAAGCCCTTTGGTAACCTAAGGATGAGAGCTGCTCTTCAGGAAACCCAGCCCCTGTGATTAGAAGGTTGAAACTTTCAATCCCACCGGCTGCTCTCCAGGAAGGGGGGAGGGACTGCAGGTTGTATCAGTGGCCAATGGCCAATGATTTAATCAGTTATGTCTGTGTAATGAAACCTCCATAAAACCCCAAAAGGATAAGGTTCAGAAAGCATCCAGATTGATGAACATGTGGAGACTGGGGAGAGTGGCTTGCCCAGAGAAGACATGAAAGCTGCACGACCTTTCCCCATACCTCACCCCACGCATCTCTTCCATCTGGCTATACCAGAGTTATAGTCTTTGATAATAGACTGGTAATCTCGTAAGTGAAATGTTTCTCTGAGTTCTATGAGCTGCTCTCGCAAATTAATCCAACCTGGGGAGGGGATTTTAGGAACTCTTGATTTTAGGAACTCCTGATTTAAGTCGAAGCACAGATGATAACCCAGGTTTGCAATTTGTGTCTTAATGGGCAGAGGGGCAGTTTTATAGGACTCAACCCTTAACCTATAGGATCTGATGCTATCTCCCAGTAGAGTGTCAGAATTCAGTTGAATTATAAGACACTCGGCTGGTTTGTTGTGAAGCATTGCTTATTGATGGGGTGGAAAGACCTCTCCCCCCCTCACACATACACATACACACAGACGTTGAAATTCCATCCAGGAACACAATTATGCACACACTTCTGAAAGAAGACATGTCTTAACTCTTCAATGGTGATTAACACCAATGTTTAGCAAAGAATGAACAAGAATCTGTAAAGTGAGGCATTTCCAGAAAACTGTAGCAGGTATTATACTTCCACATAGAAAGACTAATGGAAAGGGGAAATACATATGTGAAGTATACGTTTCTTTGTCCTACATTTGGATAAAGCCCACCCTGTTGAAATATATAGCAGAAAACTTAACCCAAAGTAATGTAGCCTTTAAAATGTAAAGACCCAACAGCCTACCTGTCATCTTCAATGTAGCCAAGATTATACCTAAAGCTAAGTCCAAATTGCATCTACAATAGCCATAATGTTGGCTGAAATGATGGGTTTTAGCAGGAGAATTAAAATGTCTTTGTTACAGTAAAACTCATAAGAACATATTATATGAGAACATAGAGTTTGATTAATAATACCAACAGTTTCAATGGCTGGATATATCATAAGAGAGATTCCAATTAGGCAAAACACTCCATGAAGTATTTACTTCATTGAACTAATATATTCTTACAAGGGTAAAGCTAAGAAATTTGTAGGAAAAAAGTGTAACAAGACTTCAGTTCAGTCGGTTAAGTGTCTACCTTCAGCTCGGGTCATGATTTCAGGGTCTTGGGATCGAGCCCTCGGTAGGGCTCCCTGCTCAGTGGAGTGTCTGCTTCTCCCTCTGTCCCCTGCCCGCACCCTCCCAACTTGTGCATGTGCACATGTGCAAACGCTCTCTTTCTTTAATAAAATCTAAAAAAAAAAAAGAAAGAAAGAAAGAAAGAAATCAAATCAGATCATAAAATTAAGCCAAAAAGAAGTCTTTCTGATAAGACTAAAGAAGTGTGTGGGGCCAGAAGAAGACCATACTGAAAAATTCAGAAATATCTAAAAAAAAAGGTGATTAAACCCATAATAGACAATAAATGCTTGGATTGATGAATTTGCTGATTGCTTCAAATTAACGGGAGGTTTTCACTTACATTTGCTTAAACTGGAGCCACTAATCAAAATGCTTAACTTCTCCATGCCTGACATATGAGTTTGGCTACATGTGTAACTCAGTGGTAGATCACTATAATCCCTTAGACGATAAACCCTGAATTACTGAGTTCCACTCATGCTTCCTAGGGCAACTCACTTCAGCTTATTGATCGACAAGTTCTTATTTTTTTTAAAGTAAGATTAATAAAAATAAGTTTTCTTATGAGCATTGAAGAAAATAATGAGTTTAAAATGTTCCCATATTACATAAAACATTAAACATATGTGAGAAATAATCATAATGTTTATAAATAAGGTGTTAAGAAAATACTCCACTCCCCAAATCAAACAGCCTAAATCTAAATCTCTCTTCTCAAACTCTAAAAAAGTACACAGAGGGAAAAAAAATTATTCCCACCTAACAAAACAAATCAAAGCAAATCAAGGCCAATAGCATAACAAGGAGACAAAGCATATTCCAAACTTCAAATATTGTGTGAATAGAAAATAAACACCAAAATTCAGCAAAGTCAGCTTCCAAGTCCATTCAGAAGCAACCAAGTCAAGGAGGTACTTTGTGGAAAACACAACAAGGGAGCGGGACCTACAGCTGATAAGACACATAAAGTCACCTCATGCAATAGAAAAGCCCCATGTGAGGTGTAGAGAATCCGCAGTCATGAAACCTGGTGGACCATGTGAGTAACGCCAGTGGATGATGGCAACACTTCACCAAGACCCTCCAAGCTTCCTTCTNAACAGTCATGAAACCTGGTGGACCATGTGAGTAACGCCAGTGGATGATGGCAACACTTCACCAAGACCCTCCAAGCTTCCTTCTGATGGCATTCTTATGGCTCTTATCTTTATTCCACTCCATCTAATAGCCAACATTCATACTGCGCCTTCAGAGGCCTTCCATCAGGCTTGTGGAACCCTCTCCAACTGCCGGCAAAGAGCTGGAGGTGGCTCTTAACCGACGATTAGAGGGTATGGAGCAAGAATGCCCAGCTTCACTGCTGGTGGATCAAGACAATCTAACGGTCTATGCAACTTTGCCAGATATCATAAGCTCACTCGGTTCCTTCTCTTTCTCATTTTGCTTTTTAACTTCCTTGCCAGTTTCCTTTGGGAGCATTTTGATTTTTTTTTCCCCCTGGGGAATCCAAGTCAAAAAAACTAGCCTCTAGGCAACTGAAAGGAGTCCTGAAATTGCATGAATTCACTGGAAGAAGTAGTGCTTCTGAGGACAGATGGGAGCAACCTGAAATGAGATTTGTTCTTTGGAGGCTTGTTGCTGAAGGCAAAGAAAGAGGCAGGAAGAATAAGTCAGAGTCTTACAGAAACCATAAAGAATCATGACCCATAGACATACTAACATGTCCACCATTCCCAATGAACACAATCAATTTAACAAAACTATCCTTGACTATATCAACACTATTGACAGATTCAGGTGTCATCCTGTTCAGGATGACCCAAGCTGCAGAAAGCTACCCCATCAAAGGTAATATTCTTTCTCAAGGTGGCTCACATCCAAGACTTTTTGGAGCAAGAGTATGAAGACCTGGCCATTTGCCCTAAATGCATAATTTTGAAAGGCCACTGTAGCTCCAGATCACCCCATGGGGACAGCCAAAGCTGTACCCTGCTCTATTTCTCCCTCTGTCACCCACTACTGCCTTCTTTCATTACCTGCCACAGATGTTGATCTCAAGAGCACCCCTTACTAAGGGCCAAATTCTATTTCAGACTCTGTTGTTAAGGCACCTTACCTTTGATATAAACCAACCCAAATTCTCAGCGCCCACCACTGCAATTTGTGATACTGGAGGAAAAAAAATCATTTATACAAATCTATTGTAGGAAGAAAACAGAATAAGATAGGTTCTAGCTCATGAAAATTCCTTACAAAACATGCATGAGGCAGAAGAAAATTATAACCAAAAAAATCCTTGAACAATTATTTGCATATGATAAAATTCCTGTGTCAGAACAGCAAAAACAGAAGACAGAAGGAAGAAAAGGAACATGCAAATTAAGAATTGTGTATAATGAAAGAAGAAATTTGAAATAACTCAAAATAATCTTAGAAATAAAAATTGCAAGGGTCAGTGAAGAAAGCCATGACAGGAGTCAAGATACAGAGAATGAAATAAGGGGATATAAAGAAGCAGAAAATAAAATAAAGTAAGAAATAAAAGAATCACTGTTTGATCTGAAGATAAACACAGAAGCTATATCGTGTGCATAGAATTCATTAAAAAAAACAATGAAACAAACATATATTCAAATTTGTCTAAGAAAATTTTCTAGAAATAAATGAAGATTTGGATTTCATGCAGAGAAAGTCCATGGTATATCTGGGGAAATTAACCTGGAATGGTCATTTCAGCAATATATCCTATTGTAGTAAAATGATCAGACTTGAATAAATAAACAAGCAAGCAAAAAAAAAAAAATCCCAAGAATTCCAGGAAAATAATAGTAAGGCATTTACAAAAGGAAAAAAAAAGAAGGAATTCAAGAAGAAGGTGGAGGAAGAGAAAAAGAAAATCAACTTAGCATCAGATATTTTGAGAACAATATAGAACACAGGAATGAAAAGCAGCAGATTTACTGGAAACTGAAAAATAAAGTGTGAACCAAGGACTTAATATTCAACAATGCTGTCCAAGTATCAAGACCTTAGAAAAAGAGTTTAAATATGCAATAATTCAGGGATTACTGTACTCTTGAAGCTCTCTTTTTAAAACTGTATAGAAAATAAGCTTTGCCACCCAAGATTGGTGGGGAAAACTCTGGCAAAAGGACTGATGGGAAAGCAATGCATTTATGGAATGGTAGATGTAGGACTAAAACAAGGTGGGGACAGAGTGGAAGAATAATAATTAAATACTCTGTGGTCCAACTAGAAAATAATGAAAAATGAGTATAAAGTTTAGGGAAAATGGAAAGTGGGGTAATCCCATTGACTGTACCAAAGCTAACAATTGGAGTAGAAAAATATCAGGTAAAACTGAAAAATAAAGAGTACGAAACGAATTAAGAAAGACTGGGACTTGCGTTATGTAAGGTCTTAGTATAAAGGTAACACTAGCAGGCACCTGGATGGTGCAGTCGGTTAAGAGGCGGACTTTTCATTTGAGCTAAGATTATGATAGCAAGGTCTTGAGATCGAGCCCCATGGCTGGCTCCATGTTGGGCGCCCAAGTCTGCTCAGGTTTCTCTCTCCCACTCCCTCTGCCCCTCCCCCCACCCTCGAGCTCGCTCATTAGCTCTCAAAATAAATAAATAAGTCTTTAAGGTAACACTAGAATAACAAACATGACACCTTTCCGAATTAAAAAAAAAATGGAAAAAGAGATTTCTAAGAAGAGAACAAAATGGGGAAATAGATGCAGAACATGTACCTATATAGTCATAAAATAGTATGACTGGTTTTAGACTAAAGACATTAGTTATGTCATCCATGTAAGTTGGCTTTACTCACCTGTTAGGAGAAACTAAGAGTCTTGGTATTAAAAATGAATAGAAAGACCAGTTGAGAAAATTCCATATGAATGTGTGTATGACTAGTTGGCATCTCCAATCAATACAAGATGATGAATTTTTCAACAAATAGCACATGGGCAAATGGACCGCCAATGAGAATAGGTAAATTTGAATCCATACTTTATATCATAATAAAGAAGTCACCCAAAATAGATTAATAATCTAACTGTAAAATGAAATACAACCTTTTTGAGCATACCTTTTTAGTATGGCTTTAATTTTGAATGATGTTGTTTTCCATATTCATGAACAAAATCAAACTTAGGCAAAGAGGGGATATGATAAAATATATAAATAAATATATAATAAATAATATATATAAATATATAATAAATAAATATATAATAAATAAAATATATAAATAAAATATAACCATTAACAGAAAAACTTATTTGTATATAAAATTGAAAGCCAAAGGAAAAAACTAACAACATCAGTTGAATATTTTCCAATTACAAAAGGAATTCCAAAGCAAACTTGAAATAGACTTAAGGTGCATTATTGTTATTAACATTAGTTTCATAATTCCTAAATCTATTTTTGTGTTTTGAATGTATTATAATGCAGAAAAAATCAGTAAATACATTGATATTTGTGGTAATCATGGGATTATTGTGCAAGACATATGATTTAAATGTGGACAGAGGAGAGAAATATCCTTGGATTATTGAATGGGCTGTGAAGGTATCAGCACAAAGTTTAAATATTCTTAGTATAATTTTTCTAGTTCATGTCTATTGCAATAACCTAAAAGCAATGACGGCTTAGCAGCAATAGTATTCCTGGTGCCCAGATATCGGGCTATAATACCATTCTCCAATAAAAGCAAGAAAGGTTCTTTAGAGAAATCACCTGTTCGAGGTATAGGGAAGAAAACATGCATCGTGTGCCTGGAATATCTTATTATGACAGAAAACAAAGAAGTGCACAAAAACTGATACAGGCATTTCAAAAGGGCACAAGAACCAGCTTTACAGGGATCCCACTGACAAATACGGGAAAATTTGAGGACCTAAAAGAATAATGACAGTAATAGTTATAACACATTTAAAAAAAAAGTCATAATTGAAGAAATTGAAGAATTGAGAAAAGAAAATAAACTTTTTTTTTCCCCCAGAAGGATACCACATTATAAATGCAGAATATCCAAGTAACAATTGGTTGGAGCAAAGAATCAGGAATAAATAATAAATCATTGAATAAACTGGGAAGCAGGATAAGGAGATGGGCTTAAAGTATCATCCTGTAGATGATTTATTACAAAGAGAAAATGATACTTTCACAATGAAGAAAGTCAACTGACCTAACTTAACATCGCCAATGATGGTCCAAACTCTCATTGTGTGAATCTGATCATGGGGAAACAGGCAAGTCGGATTGCCTAATTACTGACCTCAGTTCTCCAACTTACCACTGCTATGAAAAAAAAAAATTACTTTAGATTAAAGGCAGTTAGAGAAATATGAAAACATATACAGTGTATGATCTTTAATTGCATTCTGTATCAAAAATGCTATAAATATTTTATTAGGAAATTGGGCAAACATGAGTATATTATCAACACTAAATTCCTTGAATGCGATCACTGTACCGTGATGATATCAGAGAATATCCTTGCTCTTAAAAACTTCGTACTAAAGTATTTAGGGGTACAGTGTCATTATATGTCTCTAAATTATTCTCAAATGGTTCACCAGAAAAAAAATAGGATTATTTTCTAGAAATATTTTTAAAACATGGTAAAATTTAAGCAATTGTGGTAACAAAGGGTTCATGGATATTCATTAAATTATTCAACTGTTTCTTTATGTTTGAAATTTTCAACATAGGCTGTAGGGGAAAGAAGCATACTTGAATTTTTACCGGAGCTAAAAAAATATCTCAGGACAATGCTTCTAGGTCGCTTAATATACTAAAACCAACTGGAAACTAGAATACATATATATATCAAAATTTTCAAAATAATAGCTGTAAGATTCTTGATTGATTATAAAGAAAAATTAAGAGAAATGACTTGGAAACTCATTAAAATGATGGCATTTAAATGTAGGGAATTTATTTTTTTATTTTTATTTTCTTTTAAAGATTTTTTTCATTTATTTGACAGAAAGAGAGCACAAGCAAGGGGAGCAGCAGGCAGAGGGAGAGGGAGAAGCAGGCTCCCCACTGAGCAAGGAGCCCGATGCGGAGCTCAACCTGGGGCTCGATCCCAGGACCCTGGGATCATGACCTGAGCCAAAGACAGATGCTTAGCCAACTGAGCCACCCAGCTGCCCCATAAATGTAGGGAATTTATTTTTGAGTCAGCTCTTAAGAAATCACAATATATGAGAAGACAAGCATAGGGGCACCTGTGTGGCTCAGTCGGTTAAGGGGCTTGGGCTCAGGTCATGAGCCCAGAGTCCTGGGATCCAGCCAAGGTGTTTGGCTTCCTGCTTTTTCCTCTCCCTCTGCTTCCCCCACCCTGCTTTCTATTTCTCTCTCCCTCTCCTCTCTCGCTCTCTCTCTCCTTCTAAGACAAATAAAATCTTTAAAAAAAAAAAAGACAAGCATAGATATAAATATCACTATATATTTTAAAGTTAACAGAAAACACAGGTTTCTGTCAAAAAAAACTAGATAGATAGATGATAGATAGATGATAGATAGATAGATAGATAGATAGATAGATAGATAGATAGATGATAGATAGGTAGATAGATAGATAGATGATAGATAGATAGATGATAGATAGATAGATAGATAGATAGATAGACAGATAGACAGATAGATAGATGATAGATATCTCCCCGGCAAAGAAAACTACCTTGTACAATACTGAAAGCAAAGATCATGGCTTCGCTGAAATGTTGATGGGATGTGGCAGTGGCTCTCCTGGGGACCCTGCTTACCCTTCTTGCCAGCACCATCACCATGACAACCTCGATTACATGGACTTGTCAGCTAATTGATACTCCATTGGGCTTTAACATTTTCTTCCGTGTTCTCCTCCCAGAACATCACAAACTGCTTTTGGCTCTCAAAAGAGCACTGCACTAGAAGGCCTGGACTCTGTTGGAACTCAGGCTAAGCGTTCTGTAGGCTAACAACTTCAGGTACACTTCCCCAGTCTCAATGGCTTAGCCACTGAACTGCAGGTCTATCTTTTATCAGTGTTTGAATAAAGAATACATTGGGGACTGCCAGAAAAAGTGCTCACAGTTTCTATAAAATACATTACTTAATTTCGTTGTGCATAAACAACCTCCCTGCTTCAACCTTCATTAGAAAACATGACAAAATTTATTACCTGGAATGGTATTTCCTTTTTGCTATTGATCATGTTTTCAGACAATTTTTACAAGAACATTTTCTAAATTTCTTCCAATTTCTAAATACCACTTTTTAATGTGCACTATCCAAATATATATATATATATATATATATATCCAAATATATATATCCAAGTATATATATCCAAATATATATATCCAAATATACATATATATGGTACAAAACATTTAAGTAGTTGTTGAAATATTAGTAACTACTTAAATGTTTTGTACCTGCCACTTCCTATAGATTATTTTTTGTCCTACATCACCTTACTAGGATTTATTAAAAGTCCTACTAGACTGTAAAGTCCAGGAGGTCAGGGCCTTATCTTTCTTAGTCATCACTGAAAACCTACCAAGTAGTACAGTTCAGGGTTGCCAGGTGTGATGGACTGAATCATAACGCTTCCAAAAATGTCCATGTCCTAATTCCCAGAACTGGTGAATATGTTACCGTATATGGCAAAAGAAAATTCACAGATCAGATTAAGGATTTGGGGTGAGGAGACAATCCTGGATTATCCCAATGGGTGCTATGTAACCACAAGGGTTCTCGTAAAGGGGAGGTGGAAAGGTCAGACACAGAGAGATCTGGAGATGCCATGCTGCTCCCTTTGGAGGAAGAAGCCAGGAGGAAGGTAGGTGGCCTCTTGAAGCTGGCAAAGATAGGAAATGGATTTTTCCCAAGAGACTCCAGAAAAATCAGCCCTGCAGACACCTTAACTGTTGTACAGCGAGGCTGATTTTAAATTTCTGACTTCCAGAACTTTAAGATAATAAGTTTGTATTGGTTTCAGCCACTAAAATAGTGGTAGCAACAACTAATGCATCAGTCAATAATTTTTGGATTTTACTGTTGTAAACTCAAGTTTTATACATTGAGGTAATTCTTCTTAGATCATATATAAATACAATCGGGATACATAATGAACATTTTCTGACAATAAGCCCTATGCTATTTTCATGCATAAATAAAAATAAAATTTTTTTTTGCTAAATGATGACAGGCACTCCGACAAGAAGTTGTATGAAAACTGTCCTATATGTTTGGAACTAAAATATTTTTTTCTGCATTATTTTATCCATTTTAAGTAAAATAGAGACCAGCAAATAAATGAATTTTAGTGCATTTCAATGATTAATATGCATCTCTGGGTGAGTGTTGGTAAATCAAAATATTACCTATGTAACATACTGGTAACACTTTCCAGTTTTACTTGCTAATTCATGCAGAATGTTTTCAGAAAAACATCATTAGAATGATGGAACAAAGGTTAAAACTGTTTTCATATATTAAACAGCCATTTTGAAAAAAGTTTTAGATCATCTCATTTATAATCATTTAGCATAAATTCAACTTTTCTAAATAATTTCAATAATGTAATGCATCAATTTTTGTGTTTAATATTACAATTAAATTGTGTATTATCTCAGCATAAACATCCTAAAAATGCAAAAATTTTTTAAAATCAGTTTTACTAAAGTGTAATTTATATACAACAAATCACACATTTTAGAAGTGCACTGTTTGCTGAATTTTGACAAATGTACACTGTTGGGGATTTATGACCACAGTGAAATACAGAATATTTACACCTATCCAAAAGGTTCTCTTATGCTGCTTTGCAATGAAAACGGCCCCACCTCCCAATCCCTAGCAACGCTGATCTGTTTACAGTCACCCAAGTTTTGACTTTCATAGTATTTTATATAAATTGTATTATACAGTACATAGTCTTTTGCGTCTGGCTTTTTTCACTTAGCAAAACAGCTTTGAGATTTACCCACACTTGTGTGTTTCAGTAGCTCATTCTCTTTATTTCTCAGTTGAATTTGATAGTATGAATATACCAGTATTTGTTTACCCATTCACTAGTTAATAGACACATGGGTACTCTGTAGTTTGGGGCCACTATAAATAAAACTGCTATGAGATTCCTCAAAATGTTAAAAATAGAGCTACCTTAAGATCCAGTATTCTCTTTACTGGGTATTCAAACAAAGAATACAAAAACTGTAATTCAAAGGGATACATGAACCCCAATGTTTATAGCAGCAATATTAACAATAGCCAAGATATGGAAGCAGCCCATATTGACTGATGAATGGGTAAAGAAGAAGTGATATAGATAGATAGATGATAGATAGATAGATAGATAGATAGATGATAGATAGATAGATAGATAGATGATAGATAGATATAGATTATATATAATAGAATATTATAATAGAATTGTAATAGAATATATATAATAGAATATTACTCAGCCACAAAAAAGAATGAAGTCTTGCCATTTGCAAGGACATGGATGGAGCTACAGAGTACAATGCTAAGTGAAATAAGTTATAGAAAGACAAGTACCATGATTTCAGAAACATCAAATTTAAGGGAAAAAAACAAGCAAAGAAAAAATATGAGAAAGAGAGTGAGTCAAAGCAACAAACAGACTTTTAATTAGAGAACAATCTGATGGTTACCAGAGGGGAGCTTGGTGAGGGAATGGGTTAAATAAGTGATGATAATTAAGGAGTGTACTTGTTGTGATGAGCACAGGGTGATGTATGTAACTGTTGAAATACTATATTGTA
>NC_048220.1:137771478-137771870 GCF_002007445.2 Ailuropoda melanoleuca
TATATATATATCTGTATGAGGCTTATGTTCTCCCTTTTTATTTGTGAAAGTTATCTTTGATAGTTTCCTAGATATTTTGAATTTTTAGATGTAGAAACTCTGAAATCTATTGTTCTCTATAAGTAATGCTTTTTTTGTTTTAGCAGCCAATTAACTTGGTTGACGACAAAATGACAATTGTTTGGGGGGGGGTTGTAGTTCAACTCTTGGTTCAGATCTCTTGTCCCTGAGTTTCTCTGAGTCTGCTCCTCTCAGGCATCCTTTAGGGATCAGCCAAAGAAGACTGAGACCCTTCTCTGGCCCTTCCAGAACAAATACAAGTGTTGCCATACGTACCTTGACCTATCTTCAACGTAGCTGGGTTACCAACTCCTAAATGTGGTTCTTGAGGA